>NC_057794.1:20094559-20345763 GCF_018294505.1 Triticum aestivum
GAAATGTTAGAATTGTTAGAAATTTTTCTATTTTTAGTTATAGAAATAGTTATAAAAAAGTTAGAATTGTTAGAATTTTTTTTGTTTTTTAGTTATAGAAATAGTTATAAAAAGTTAGAAATTTTTCTTTTTTTAGTTCTAGAAATATTAGAAATGTTATAGAAATGTTAGTTATATAGAAATGTTAGAAATTTTAGTTATCAAAATCCAATCATTAAAAAAATGTTACTTTTTGCGGGCATATACCTAGTATTTGTTCTCGACGATGCCCGGCCCGCATCCTCGCCGTCGACCCGTCCGTGACGACGTCCGACTGACCCATGTCTGGGACTGGGCTCCGCCGGGCTAGCACTAGGAGGTGCTGCCTGGAGGGGCGCGCCGCTTGATGAGGAACCCGGCCCCGGGTCCCGTCGTCGACCCTGATCTCATTTGGTGGCGTTCGCGTGGGCCAGTTTCGGTGCGGAGGGAGCCGGCCCCGCCGGAGGTGGTACGTCGCCGTGTCAGGGAGGAGGACGAGCACGTCCATCGCTACATGGTTGCGTTAGAGGGCGGCAGGTTCTCCAATACATGGCAGTTTCTTCAGGGATCTCACTTCAGCTATGATCCTGTGAGGGTTCCTTCTCTTTGGGTGTCCATCGCCCGCGCCGCATGAACCACGAGTGTCCTAGATTCTTCTGTAGTATTCGATCTTTATTAGCTACCTAGCCAGTGATGTACTCGATATATAATATTCAAGACGATGTATTCGAGATTATATATTATTCGAGACGATGTATTCGAGATTATATCTATTATTCGAGACGATGTATTCGAGATTATATCTATTATTCGAGACGATGTATTCGAGATTATATCTATTATTCGTGACGATGTAATTTGAATACTAAATTGTTTTATATTTCTTTTGGCATAGTTAAATAAAAGCTATGGCGGACAATACCAACAGAGAGGGAGAACAGACCATGTTCGATATAATACGCGGGCCAGATGATGATCAGAATGAAGAAGATTATGACGGCTCCGAATTTCTAAACAACACCGGAGAGGGTGATATGATATTCGATCGCGACGACCGAATTGATGAAGTCATGAACTACGATTATGACAACACCGGAGAGGTATATATATTTATATAAGCAGGCATCTGGTGATCATCACATGTTTTAAATGAGTTGAAGATATATTAACGAATCGATCTTTCTTCTTTCAGCCATCCAGATCGAGCAAATCTTCAGGCAAAAGGACGAAACGAGGCCCGAACAAAAAGTTGAAGGAGGGCGTAAAGTATAATATCGAGGCAATCAAACGTAATGGCGAACCATTAGCGCCTAAGAAGATTGCGGACAAGTTCGTTCGTCAGTGTGCAGTTCTTGTGAAGGACCAACTCCCGATCTCCCTTCAAGAATGGAGAAAGCCAGCAAAGCCACGTCCAGATCTTACTTTTGTCGACGACAGACAAAAAAGTCTGCTTTGGGATACTCTCATGGAACATTTCACCCTACAAGATCATTTCACAGAAGCAGATGTGCAGAAAGTCAAGGACGCTGCTCTTAGGAAGATGGCGGTTGCATTCAAGAACCACAAGAATCGTGAATGGGACAAGTACGTCAAGGGAGGAAGGAAGACTCCAGTATTCGAGGGAACACTAGAGAATCAAAGTGCTCATTGGGACGATTTCGTGAAATTCAAGGATTCAGAATTATCTAAGGAATGGTCAAGAATAAACAAGGCCAATGCCGCAAAAAAGGATAAGTTCCATAAGCTGGGGCCAGGTGGCTATGCGGTGGGAATGCCTAAGTGGGATAAGTCTGAGAAAGAGATGCTGGAGCAAGTGTCACTCCAGAAACATTGAGCTGGCCCCCCAGGTGCAGGACTTGGTTCTATGCGCATGGGGGGGAGTTGGACCCGAAGACAGGCAAAGTTTCCAAGAAGGCATGTCTGGACGGAGCCGAAGATAAGCTACTTGTTGCAATAGAAGAGGCTCGATCCGGGTTGTTCGAGCCCAACAGAGAGAACAACGAGCTTACGCGTGCCCTGGGAAATCCTGAACACCCGCGAAGAACACGAGGCATGTGCGCTATTCCGTGGTATGAGGGGTTTTCGGACTGGAACGCCGACTACAGAACCCATGCGAGAAAGAAGATTGCGGAGGAGAAGTAGAGGAAGATGGAGGAGGAGCAGAGGAAGCTCGACTATGAACGCCTTCAAGGCCAAGAATCAGCGCACATGGACTTGGCAATCAAATTCCAGCGGCAGCAGGAGCAGATCGACTCACTTAGCCAGCAAAGGGGGTCTCAGCAGCTGCAGCAGCTAGCGGATGATCCAGCATTGGATACCACCGCCCCATCCATGCCGAGAAGCAGCGTGGGTTCCGCCCCATTTGACGCAATGCTGGATAGATACCCCGTGGATGATATCACGAGAACACTAACTGCGAGCTACACTTCAAAATTAAGAACATATCCTTGAAGGTGGCGGATGGTGTTTCTTATACAAATTCCCCTGATGCAACCTTCCATTGCAACCCGATTCCAGCAGGCTATGCTCGTGTCGTGGTTGATGAGGTGGTGGACCAATATTCGGGGCTAGAGCTTGACATTCCTGGAGGTGACGAGGAGCACACACTCGGAGATGCCAAACATCATATCATCCTATGGAGAAAGGATTGCATCATCTTTCGAAGGCCACCGACACCACGTCACCCGACTCCTCGTCGAAGTCTGCCACCGAGTCAGCAGACTCCCGCTCCTCCAAGTCCACCAACGCGTGAGGCCACTCCTCCTCCTCCAAGTCCAGAAAAGTGTCAGGCCACTCCTCCTCCAAGTCCGACACAGCGTCAGACGTCCACTCCTCCTCCAAGTCCGGCACAACCTCAGGCCACTGCAAGTCCGGCACAGCTTCATGCCACTCCTCATCGTCCAACTCAGCCCCGTCACCGTCTCCGCCGCCTCGGCAATCGTAGAAGAGACACCCCGCAGCTATGGTGCGTAGCGGTACGAGTCGAGGTCATAGTACAGGAAGTACAGGCGGAGGCAAGCGATATAAATATGGTCCAAACCTCACTACTCCTCTTCCTGAGAGGGCTTACGACAGGATCGAGCAAACCAATGCCATAGTGTGGGCAGAAGTCGACGCCCATTTTGGACCGAAACCGCTACCGCCGCCAAGGGAGAAAGTGCCTATGGAAGTAGTTGACCACTTCATTCGTATGGCTCAACCACCAGCTCCTAAGCCTGTTGACACAGACTATGAGCACCACATCAGGAAGTTACATCGACAACGTCTATAGAAGGAGGCGAGCTCGAGCTCGAGCAAACAACAAGCAGCTGTCAAAAATGCGGGAAAACCATTACCCAGCTGGGAGAACAGGCGGCGCAATCGATCCCCCCGCTTGTTGTGCCGCCAACAACACGTGACAGTACGCGCGCCCAATATTATTGTGGCCAAACAGTTTACGTTCCCGAGGTGGGCGATGTGGTAATAACCCAGGAGCATATAATGCAGGCTGAAACTCTCAAAATCACTGTTGGACAACTCCTCGAGATCAAGGACATGCCTGTGCTTAAAGAGGAGGAAATAAAACGGAAATATGCCCGGGGCCAACCTTTGGTCAAGCCAGAAGAGGTCAAGAAGCTCCCAACGAGAATGTATGAATTACATGAATGGTACATGGACATTACCAAGAGATCCGATCGAGAGTCCCTCATGGTGCAAGTCAAGAAGGATCATTACTACCATGAGAAACCTGTGACCGTTGAGTATTCTGAACTGTTTCAGTTATACAATGAAGACGCACTCGACAAATCTATCGTCAGTTGCTATTGTGTGTAAGTGATTTCTTTCTGTAATTTAAGTCTCAAGCTAGCTGTAGTGATCCTTTTGATCAATCATTACCTGTAATTATCCTCACTATATTCTTTTCTGTGGTATTATGCAGGATGAAGATGTATGAAATGAGAAAAGGTGGACGCTATGGCATTGGGTTCATTGACCCAAACACCGTTAATGAATACACATGGACAATAAACAAGCATCATGAAAAGCAGGTAGAGGACAGCATGCTAGAGTTCTTGAAGCGCCTCAAATACAATGAAGATATACTACTTCCTTACATATGCCCGCTTAATTAAGACATGCAAACGTGTGTGCATGTAGATTTCACTGGATCTTGTGTATCATTAAAGTTGACGCCGGAATAGTTCAAATACTGGACTCACTACTCAAAGCAAATAGTGACTATAACATCTTGTTTGGGATAGTCAACAGGTAATTTCAATCATTATTAACTATATATCTCGGCCTATTTAGTTCGTCATTTCATGATATGAACTATTTAATAACGCCTTTATTCATTTCTTTGTTGGTGGGCAGGGCTTGGGCAAGGTTCATCAGCGTCACGGAAGGCGAATGGAAACGACAGCTGAAATGGTTTCGACCCAAGGTAAGTAATTAAGTAGTACTAGCTAGCTAGCTAGCCGCCATCTCTTTAATTATCATGCTTGATTAATTATTATCTGATCAAATTAAATTCCATTCTCGTAATAAAGGCCCTGAAGCAGGCGCAGGGGACTAATCTGTGTGCATTCTGCGTTTGCGAGAACATTCGCATGATGGCGTCCGAAAGGAGCAGATCTCAAAGACAGGAATGGGTACGCTTGTCAGAACACTATTCACAATTTTTACACCATTATCGATATCTAGTCACACAACTAATACACATGCATATTGATCTCCTTCTTAACAGTTCAAAGAGGTGCGGGACAAGCTCCTAGAAACGGAGCGCGTAGAAGCACTTCAAGAGGAAATAGCGGGATTTTTGCTCGACCAGGTCATAAATCCGAAGGGAGAATACTATTACCCGCTACCGCCCCCATCGACCAGGTCATGAACCACTTCCAATTGTCATCGTGCTCCGAAGGCACCAATTAGGCTAATGCCACTGGCTCCAAAGGCAACATGCATATGTAGGAGAAATTGTATATAGCTATACATGTGTGTATGTGTGAACTAATATGGTTTGTGAGACATTGATGATATATATATATGATTGGTTCTACTAGAAATTCTATTTATATATATATATATATATATATATGCATAACGTGTACAATGTGTAGTATCATAAAATACCAGCAAACGAAAAAGAATTAAAATGGAAAACACAAAATTAAATGAAAAAGAAATCATAAAACCAAAAAAACCCCAAACATTTTAGTACTGGTTGGTGTTACCAACCGGTACTAAAGGGCTCCCGGCCCCCGAAGCTGGCTCGTGCCACGTGGTTGCCCTTCAGCACCGGTTCGTGCTGAACCGGTACTAAAGGGGGGGGGGGCTTTAGTGACCACACTTTAGTGCCGGTTATGGAACCGACACTAAAGGGCCTTAAGAACCGGTGCTATTGCCCGGTTCTGCACTAGTGATTATAGTCCGATTGCCTTGTTCGTTGGGCTGAGCGCCTCCCTCGAAGGACCCAAACATGGGAAAAAGAGCGCTCAGGTTTATCCCCGAACACCCCAGCACTAGCGGCACAGGGGCAGAAGCTGACGACTCGCCATCTCTCAGAATTGATAAACAGGCCCACATAAGGTAATATTTTAAATTCCAACAGCATTGCTTAGCGCATATAAACAAGTTTTCAGCGCACAGGACAAAACGAGCAAGTTTCACTCAAAAATTACATCCCTAGAACATTCAGCCGCCACAAGGCAGGCACCCATCAGAACATCCTTGTAGTAATTCTCGGGCTTCCGATGCTCTTTCCCCGGCGATGGCCCATCCTTCACAAGCTTCTCAGCATCCAGCTTGCCCTAGTGCACACGGGCAAGGGCCCTATGGGCACCCTCAATACAGATGGAGCGCTTGATGACTTCGAGCCTTGGACAGGCCTCCACCAGCCGCCGCACCAGCCCGAAATAGCTCCCAGACAGAGCCCCTCCAGGCCACAGCCAAACAATGAGGCCCTTCATGGCCTGTTTGGCCGCCTTGTGGAGCTCGACCAGTTGCCTCAGCTGGTCGCTCAGGGGCACGGGGTGTCCGGCCTCAGCGTACTGAGACCAGAACACCTTCTCCGTAGAGCTGCCCTCCTCGGCTCGATAGAATGCGGCGGCATCGGGCACACTCTGGGGAAGATCTGCGAACGCTCCTGGAGAGCTCCGGATTCGGGTAAGTAACAAGTAACTCATGTTTATCTGTTTGCTTTGCATAAAGAATGCCTTAACTGCCGCTATCTTCTTCACCTCATCCAACTCCTGGAGGGTCTTCTGGGATTCGGCCTTGGCAGACTTGGCATTTTCAATAGCCGTCGCTAGCTCGGACGCTCGCGTCTTTGAGTCAAGCTCCAAACTCTCATGTTTTTCCATGAGAGCCTGGAACTCTTGCCGCACCTTGCCAACCTCGGCCTCATACTTCTCCCGCTCGGTGCGCTCCGAGGCTGCCCTCTTCTCAGCCTCGACCAGCGCTTGCTTAAGGGTCGCCACTTCAGACGTGGCCCCTACAATAGCCATGATAATCCTGTCATCCTTTGCAATTGCACATTTTTATATATATTTAAAAACAAGGTATTTTTGACCTTCATTGTCCTCGAGCTGCTTCTTGGCACGCCCGAGCTCTTGCTCGGATCGCTCGAGGTTCTGCTTTAGCGTGTCCACTTCCGCAGTCAGTGCGGCGGACGCAAGCAGAGAAGCCTGCACATGCATATTGACTCATTTTTGTTAGACTCCTGCGAATTTTTTTTGATCCTCTATTCGGCTTTTCCTCCCGAACGCCAAACAGAGCATCAGGGGCTACTGTCTATGCGGTAATATTATTTACACATTCTTTATTTACCTCAAAGCCTGTTAAAAGGCTAGTACAAGCTTCAGTCAGTCCGCTCTTGGCGGACTGAACCTTCTGGACCACCGCACTCATAATAGTGCGGTGCTGCTCGTCGATGGAGGCGCCTTGGAGCTCCTCCAACATATTGTTCGGCACCTCCGGTTGGACGGGGGCCACCGGCACGGCGAACTTGCTCCTCTTGGAAGGAGGTCCCCCGCCGGACTCTGGAACCTCTGAAGGTTTCGGAGCGGTGTCTGGCCTAGAGCCGGACTTGGAGCCCTGAGGGGTTTCATCCCCTTTACTCCTGGAGTCCGGGAGATCGCCTTGCGGCGCCCCCAGGACCACCTCCTCCCGGCTTGGAACCTGTTGGGACAACACTTCGGTGTCGTCCGTAGGGCGGGGGAGGAAGCCGTCGGAAGCGAGTTCACATCCGATGAGTCCAGTGAGCCGCTCGATGACGCGTCGAGCCGGTCTTTGGGTGGGCTGCATAAACATATTCGACGTAATGGAAAGCTATGCAATAAACGAATACTATGAATTACTCTGGTATCCAGATGCTCACGATTTTGCCAGGGGCTTGGCCCTGGGCTGCCACTCCTCTCCGCCGCTGTCGGCGTCGGTGGAGTAGTCCGGAGGAAGGGTTTTCCCCTTCTTGGACCCTCCGGCCTCCCCAGAGAGGGCGGCCTTCCTTTTCTTCTCTCCCCCCGCTGGAGGGGGAGAGGTCTCTTCTTCTTCCTCCTCGTCTTCACGGGAGGAATGCGCCTCGGAACTGTCGGATGAGGGATCCGACACCTCCTGGCGCCGGGCACTCTTTCGAGTCCCCGCGGCCTTCTTCTCCGGCACCACATAGGGTGCCGGAACCAGCAGCTTCGCCAAGCGAGCGTCCGTTGGGCCTTCGGGCAAAGGAACCGGACAGTTGATCTGTCTGGATGTCACCTGCCAATCCTGTCAAAGGAAAGGGAGTTTAGATCCCGCATGGAGTCAAACTATGAAAAACTGATACCCTGTAAAAGGAAAAAACAGCTTACCGCGAGAGCATGACGCTGCGCACTGAATCCTCGATCCTCGGTAGCGGATGCGGGAGCCTCGGTGCCCTTGAAAAGAACCTTCCAGGCATCTTCGTACGTCATGTCGAAGAGCCTGCTCAGAGTTTGGTGCCGCGCCGGGTCGAACTCCCACAGGTTGAAAGCCCGTTGTTGACACGGGAGGATCAAGCGGATGAGCATAACCTGGACTACGTTAACAAGTTTGAGCTTCTTGTCCACCAGGGTTTGGACGGATGTTTGGAGTCTGGTTAGCTCTCCCTTCTTACCCCACGAGAGGCCCGTCTCCTTCCAGGAGGTGAGCCGTGTAGGGGGTCCGGATCGAAACTCAGGGGGTGCGACCCATTCAGCGTCGCGTGGCTCGGTGATGTAAAACCACCCCGATTGCCACCCCTTCAGGGTCTGCACAAAGGAGCCCTCGAGCCAGAGGACGTTGGCCATCTTGCCCACCATGGCTCCTCCGCACTCCGCCTGGTTGCCACGCACCACCTTCGGCTTGACGTTGAAAGTCTTGAGCCATACGCCGAAATGGGGGCGGATGCGGAGGAAGGCCTCGCACACGACGATAAACGCCGAGATGTTGAGGACAAAGTTCGGGGCCAGATCGTGGAAATGCAGGCCGTAGTAGAACATGAGCCCCGGACAAATGGGTGGAGAGGGAAGCCAAGTCCGCGGAGGAAATGGGGGAGAAACACCACCCTCTCATGGGGCCTAGGGGTGGGGATGAGCTGCCCCTTTTCGGGAAGCCGGTACGCGATGTCGTTAGACAGGTATCCGGCTTTCCTCAGCTTTTTGATGTGTCCCTCCGTGACGGAGGAGACCATCCACTTGCCTCCCGCTCCGGACATGGCTGGAGAAGGTTGAGGTGGGGAGTGCGGAGTTGGGCGCTGGAGCTCGAGTGCGCAAGAATGGATAGGCGAAGGAGGAAGAAGGCGTAGGAGAAAAGGTGGATCCGTATCCCCTTATATGGGTGGACTCGACTACGTGTCCCCACCAGCCTGGTAAATGTCGCTTATCTCCAAGCGCCGTAATCGATGGCGCGGTTGGGTTACCCACGCCCGTATTGATGAGAATCCCGGGATAAGGGGACACGATCTCTTGTTTAACAAGACGTGCCAAGGAAACCACCTCGCATGACGCGCTGAGGTGGGATAATGGAATGACTCGGATAAAGGCTTGGCCGTGGTGTGACACGCTACGGAATACGTCAGCAGATTAGATTGGTGTAAATATTATTCTCTCTATGGCAATATGTGGAAACTTATTTTGCAGAGCCGGACACTATCTTCGTGTTCAAAATCTTCTATGAAGTACTTGGAGAAGGAACCCGCCTTGCAATGCCGAAGACAATCTGCGCGCCGGACTCGTCGTCATTGAAGCCTGGTTCAGGGGCTACTGAGGGAGTCCTGGATTAGGGGGTGTTCGGATAGCCGGACTATACCTTCAGCCGGACTCCTGGACTATGAAGATACAAGATTGAAGACTCCGTCCCGTGTCCGGAGGGGACTTTCCTTGGCGTGGAAGGCAAGCTTGGCGATATGGATATGAAGATCTCCTACCATTGTAACCGACTTTGTGTAACCCTAACCCTCTCCGATGTCTATATAAACTAGAGGGTTTTAGTCCGTAGGACAATGTACACATCAATAATCATACCATATGCTAGCTTCTAGGGTTTAGCCTCCTCGATCTCGTGGTAGATCTACTCTTGTACTACCCATATCATCAATATTAATCAAGCAGGACATAGGGTTTTACCTCCATCGAGAGGGCTCGAACCTGGGTAAAACTTCGTGTCCCTTGCCTCCTGTTACCATCCGGCCTAGACGCACAGTTCGGGACCCCCTACACGAGATCCGCCGGTTTTGACACCGACATTGAGAAAATCACGTTCCCGAAGGTTTCATTCGGTTTGGACTCCGTCTGATATTCCTTTTCGGCGAAACTCTAAAATAGGCAAAAAACAGCAATTTGGGCTGGGCCTCCGGTTAGTAGGTTAGTCCTAAAAATGATATAAAAGTGTAAAATAAAGCCCATTAACATCCAAAACAGATAATATAATAGCATGGAGCAATCAAAAATTATAGATACGTTGGAGACGTATCAATTATAAAGATGCTCTACAGGTGTCTCCGATGGTGTTTGTTGAGTAGGCACAGATTTAGGATTTGTCACTCCGGGTATCGGAGAGGTATCTCTGGGCCCTCTCAGTAATGCTCATCACTATAAGCCTTGCAAGTAATGTGACTAATGAGTTAGTCATGGGATGATGCATTTCGGAACGAGTAAAGAGACTTGCCAGTAACGAGATTGAACTAGGTATGATGATACCGATGATCGAATCTCGGGCAAGTAACATACCGATGACAAAGGGAACAACGTATGTTGTTATGCGGTTTGACCAATAAAGTTCTTCGTAGAATATGTAGGAGCCAATATGAGCATTCAAGTTCCGCTATTGGTTATTGACAGGAGGTGTGTCTCAGTCATGTCAACATAGTTCTCGAACCCGTAGGGTCCGCACGCTTAATGTTCAATGACGATTTGTATTATGGGTTATGTGATTTGATGAACCGAAGTTTGTTTGGACTCCCAGATGTGATCACGGACATGATGAGGAGTCTCGAAATGGTAAAGACATAAAGATTGATATATTGGAAGCTTATGTTTGGACACTAAAATGGTTTAGGAAAGGTTCGGACATTTTCCGGAGTACCGGGGGGTTACCGGAACCCCCCGGGGGGTTAATGGGCCTTCATGGGCCCTAGTGGAAGAGAGGAGGCAGCGGCCAGGTGGAGGCTCCCCCCCTTCCTTCTTCTCCTCCTTCTCTTTCCCCCTTCACCCTTCTTCGAAAAGGAAAGGGGGGCTGAATCCTACTTGGACCGGGAGTCCAAGTAGGACTCCCCCCTTGGCACGCCCCCTCTAGGGCCGGCCTCCTCTCATGCCCCCTTTATATACATGGGAGGGGGGCACCCCAAAGACACACAAAGTCTTCTCTTAGCCGTGTGCGGTGCCCCCCTCCACAGTTTCACACCTCGGTCATATCGTCGTAGTGCTTAGGCGAAGTCATGCGCCGGTAACTTCATCATCACCGTCGCCACGCCATCGTGCTGACGGAACTCTCCCTCATCCTCAACTGGATAAAGAGATTGAAGGACATCATTGAGCTGAACGTGTGCTGAACACGGAGGTGTCGTACGTTCGGTGCTTGGATCGGTTGGATCGCGAAGACGTTCGACTACATCAACCGTGTTACTAAACGCTTCCGCTTTCGGTCTACGAGAGTACATGGACACACTCTCCCCGCCCGTTGCTATGCATCCCCTAGATAGATCTTGCGTGATCGTAGGAATTTTTTTCAAATACTGCATTCCCCAATAGTGGCATCCAAGCCAGGTCTATATGTAGATGTTATATGAACAAGTAGAACACAAAGAGTTGTGGGCGATAATAGTCATACTGCTTACCAGTAACGTCTTACTTGGATTCTGCGGTATTGTTGGATGAAGCGGCCCAGACCGACATTACATGACCGCGTTCATGAGACTGGTTCTACCGACGTGCTTCGCACACAGGTGGCTAGCTGTGTCAGTTTCTCCAACTTTAGTTGAATCGAGTTTGACTACCCTAGTCCTTGTTGAAGGTTAAAACAACACACTTGACAAAAAATCATTGTGGTTTTGATACGTAGGTAAGAACGGTTCTTGCTAGAAGCCCGTAGCAGCCACGTAAAACTTGCAACAACAAAGTAGAGGACGTCTAACTTGTTTTTGCACGGCATGTTGTGATGTGATATGGTCAAGACGTGATGAGACATAAATTGTTGTATGAGATGATCAAGTTTTGTTAAAGTTATCGGCAACTGGTAGAAGCCTTATGGTTATCTCTTTATTTCATAAGATGCAAGCGCCATATAATTGCTTTACTTTATTGCTATGCGATAGCAATAGTTGCAAAACCAATAGTTGGCGAGACGACCATGTGACGACACGTTGATAGAGATCAAGATGATGGAGATCATGGTGTCATGCCGGTAACAATGGAGATCATGACGGTACCTTGGAGATGGAGATCAAAGGCACAAGATGATTATGGCCATATCATGTCACATATTTGGATTGAATGTGATGTTTATCCTTTATGCATCTTATTTTATTTACACTAATAGGGAAAAGCTTATAGGCAGACACTTACAATTAGCGAGGTTTTATACCCCTCGCTACTGCTACTTACTAGTAGCACGGATTTTTACCCCTCGCTACTACTAAGTTTATAGTAATAGCGCCGGTTTTTACCCCTCGCTACTACTAAGTTGATAGTAGTAGCGCGGGTTTTTAACCCTCGCTACTACTAAGCGGTCTCTACCATGCCCCCCGAGACATGCCATAGTAGTAGCGAGGGGTATAAACACGCGCTACTACTAAGTTGATAGTAGTAGCGTGGTTTTATACCCCTCGCTACTACTAAGTACGAGGTAGGTGAAGCCGCCATATCCTCGGCCGAATCACCATCTCCTCCCTCAAATCCCTCCTCTCTTCCGCCACTCTCTCCTCTCACTTTCCATACGCTCTCACATGGACCTCTTGCCCATGTGCCCTCCTCCTCCGTGGCGCCGAAAGAGGCCGCCGCCTCGCGCCACCGGCGTCTAGGAGCTCACCGGTCTTCCACTGACGTCTAGGAGGCCGCCGCCCCGCGCCACCACACTGGAGCACCTCACCACCGGTGACTAGTTCTGCTGCTCCCTCCATCACATTCCTCTCTCCCTCGGTTTTCCTTTTCTCTCTCTCCCTCTGGTTTGACTCACCCTCCCATGTCCATGCCCGTGCAGGTCGTCGCCATGTTTGACCCAGAGCTATCTGGCATGGTCGGGAAGAGGAGCCCCACGCCGCGGCCTGGCTCTGCCAAAGAAACGGGCCCTCTCCAACAACCACCGCCAGATCTGGGCTTCCGCTGTCTGTTCATGCATCCGGCAACGCCAACCGTCGCTAGATCGAACCAGTGCTGCCATTGACAACATGCACGGGATCGAGATTTTTGTTTGTTTTTGAAACTAATAGCGGTAGCACGGGGTATAAGACCCGCTACAGATAATTAACAGTAGCGATGTCTGCAACACACGCTACAGCTAACCATGTATAGCAGTAGCGTGTGTCAGCACGCGCTACTGCTACAAGTTAGTTGTGGCGTCGTATCAGTAGCGCGGGCACCCGCGCTACTAATACACCCAAAACCCGCGTTGCTGCTAGGCTTTTCCCTAGTAGTGTTAGTACGATGGTAGCATTATAAGATGATCCCTCACTAAATTTCAAGGTATAAGTGTTCTCCCTCAGTATGCACCATTGCTACAGTTCGTCGTGCCGAGACACCACGTGATGATCGGGTGTGATAAGCTCTACGTTCACATACAACGGGTGCAAGCTAGTTTTGCACATGCAGAATACTCGAGTTAAACTTGACAAGCTTAGCATATGCAGATATGGCCTCGGAACACTGAGACCAAAAGGTCGAACGTGAATCATATAGTAGGTATGATCAACATAGAGATGTTCGCCATTGAAAACTACTCTATCTCACATGATGATCGGACATGGTTTAGTTGATATGGATCACGTGATCATTTAGATGACTAGAGGGATGTCTATCTAAGTGGGAGTTCTTAATTAATATGATTAATTGAAGTTAATTTATCATGAACTTAGTCCTGATAGTATTAGCATATCTATGTTGTAGATCAATAGCTTGTGATGTAGCTCCCCGTTTATTTTTGATATGTTCCTAGAGAAAAATAATTTGAAAGATGATAGTAGCAATGATGCGGACTGGGTCCGTGAACTGAGGATTATCCTCATTGCTGCACGGAAGAATTATATCCTTGATGCACCGCTAGGTCACGGACCTATTGCAGGAGCAGATGCAGACGTTATGAACGTTTGGCAAGCTCGGTATGATGAGTACTTGATAGTTTAGTGCGACATGCTTTAAGGCTTAGAACTGGGACTTGAAAAACGTTTTGAAAGCCACGAAGCATACAAGATGTTCCAAGAGCTGAAATTGGTATTTCAGACTCATGCCGAAGTCGAGAGGTATGAGACCTCTGACAAGTACTTTGCCTACAAGATGGAGGAGAATAGCTCAACCAGTGAGCATGTGCTCAGAATGTCTGAGTAGTACAATTGCTTGAATCAAGTCGGAGCTAATCTTCCAGATAAGATAGTGATTGACAAAGTTCTCTAGTCACTATCACCAAGTTACTGGAACTCCGTGATGAACTATAATATGTAGGGGATGACAAAAACAATTCTCGAGCTTTTCGTGATGCTAAAAGCGGTGAAGAAAGAACATCAAGTGTTGATGGTTAACAAGACCACTGGATTCACATAAAAGGGCGAGGGAAAGAAAGGGAACTTCTAGAACAATGGCAAGCAAGTTGCCACTCCCGTGAAGAAGCCCAAAGGTAGACCTAAGCCTAAAACTGCAAAGGGAATGCTCACTGGAAGCGGAACTACCTCAAACATTTGGTAGATAAGAAGGATGGCAAAGAGAACAAAGGTATATTTGATATACAGATTATTGATGTGTACTTTACTAGTGTTCATAGTAACCCCTAGGTATTTGGTATCGGTTCAGTTGCTATGCATGATTAGTAACTCGAAACATGAGTTGCAAAATGAACAGAGACTAGTTAATGGCAAGGTGACGATGTGCATTAGAAGTGATTCCAAGGTTGATAAGATCATCATCGCTCACTCCCTCTATCTTTGGGATTAGTGTTGGACCTAAATAAATGTTATTTGGTGTTTGCGTTCAGCATGAGTATGATTGGATCATGTTTATCGCGATACAGTTATTCATTTAAGTCAAAGAATAATTCTTATTCTCTTTACATGAATAAAACCTTCAATGGTCATACACTTAATATAAATGATTATTGAATCTCGATCATAGTGATACATATATTCATAATATTTATGCCAAAAGATGCAAAGTTGATAATGATAGTGCAACATACTTATGGCACTGACGTTTAGGTCATATTGGTGTAAAGCACATGAACAAACTCCATGCAGATGGACTTTTGGAATCACTTGATTATGAATCATTTGATGCTTGTGAACCATGCCTCGTGGGAAAGATGACTAAGACTCCGTTCTCCGGAACAATGGAGCGAACCACTGACTTATTGGAAATAATACATACCGATGTATGCGGTCTAATGAGTGTTGAGGCTTGGAGCGAACCACAAGTCTGAAACATTTCAAAAGTTCAAAGAATTTCAGAGTGAAGTGGAGAATCGTCGTTACAAGAAAATGAAGTTTCTATGATTTGATCGCAGAGGCAAATATTTGAGTTTTGAGTTTGGCCTTCATTTAAGAACAATGTGGAATAGTTTCAAAACTCATGCCACCTGGAACACCACAAAGTAATGGTGTGCCCGAACGTTGTAACCATACTTTATTAGATATGGTGCGATTTATGATGTCTCTTACCGATTTACCACTATCGTTTTGGGGTTATGCATTAGACACAGCCGCATTCACGTTAAATAGGGCACCATCTAAATCCGTTGAGACGACACCGTATGAACTATGGTTTGGCAAGAAACCTAAGATGTCGTTTCTTAAAGTTTGAGGTTGCGATGCTTATGTGAAAAAGCTTCAGCTTGATAAGCTCGAACCCAAATCGGAGAAGCGCGTCTTCTCAGAATACCCAAATGAAGCTATTGGGTGCACCTTCTATCACAGATCCGAAGGCAAGATCTTTGTTGCTAAGAATGGATCCTTTCTAGAGAAGGAGTTTCTCTCGAAAGAAGTGAGTGGGAGGAAAGTAGAACTTGATGAGGTAATTGTAACTTCTCCTGAATTGGAAAGTAGTTCATCACAGAAATCAGTTCCAGTGATGCCTACACAAATTAGTAAGGAAGCTAATGATGATGATCATGAAACTTCAGATCAAGTTATTATCGAACCTCGTACATCAACCAGAGGACATTCCGCACCTGAGTGGTACGGTAATCCTGTTCTGGAAGTCATGTTACTAGACCATGACGAACCTACAAACTATGTGGAAGCGATGATGAGCCCAGATTCCGTGAAATGGCTTGAGGCCATGAAATCTGAGATGGGATCCATGTATGAGAACAAAGTGTGGACTTTGGTTGACTTTCCCGATGATCGGCAAGCCATAGAGAATAAATGGATCTTCAAGAAGAAGGCTGACGCTGACGGTAATGTTACTGTCTACAAAGCTCGACTTGTTGCAAAAGGTTTTCGACAAGCTCAAGGAGTTGACTATGATGAGACCTTCTCACCCATAGCGATGCTTAAGTCAGTCCGAATCATGTTAGCAATTGCCGCATTTTATAATTATGAAATTTGGAAATGGATGTCAAAATTGCATTCCTCAATGGATATCTTAAAGAAGAGTTGTATATGATGCAACCAGAAGGTTTTGTCGATCGAAAAGGTGCTAACAAAGTGTGCAAGCTCCAGTGATCCATTTATGGATTGATGCAAGCCTCTCGGAGTAGGAATATATGCTTTGATAGTGTGATCAAAGCATATGGCACTGGTACGCGTCGGTCCTAAACAAATGGTTTTTAACCCCTTTCCGCGATGGCATTCGGAACCGTCGCCAAGTGAGTGTGGGCGATAGGGGGGTCCTTCCCACACGACCCAGAAATTGTTGGGGATATGCCCTCCTGGCACACACGCTTGGCAAAATGAGGTCGTGTGCGACCGGCGAGCACTCAAATACAGAAATACATATAGTAGTGCTCAAAAAAAATACAATTATACAGGCGAAATCATTTCCGGTCGTAAGTACATCCCACAAAGTCAGTCACCACTAAACATTTCCGTTCGTATATACATCCCACATAGTCACTACAAGGAAAACATTTGCGCGAGGTGGCGTAACGCAAACAGTTTCGAAGCGAATCTCATGTGTGATTGTTCATTGATCCAACACGGTTTATTCCTAGAAACTGTGTGCGTTGCCTGAGGTCATCGCCCACGGTGGTTTCTAATTAACTGTTTGCAATAGGAAAACCCAATTAGCGGGCTAATTGCCCTATTATTAATAATCCATTTACTAATCTAATTGACATTCATATTAAGCACATAATATATTCCATTTCCATATTAAGGAAGCAGGATTTCATAATTGAAATACATCGGAGTACAACATGATATAGCTTCAACACTCAGCTACCCCATTAAACAACTGCACCAGCAGCAAGTTTCAAATGCAACATCTAGAACCTTTCGAAATTAGCATCATAGACGGTACATAGAGAGATGCATCTCATCTGGAAAACTACTGAAGCGGAAGGCGAATATTGAGCCTTCATTCTTATTGAAGGTCTTTGCAACTTTAGGCCAGTGCCTGTGGATGATTGACCGTCCATCCTTCGACCTCTTCAGGAACACTTCAATATTGAACCGTGGGTGTTGTATGAAAACTTTCCTCGCCTCCTGACCACAGAGGTGGTTTGAGAGGTAATCATCAGTGAAGCCTGAAAACAAGGATGTGCATAAATATCTTCTCTATATTGGAAATGGGGCAAAGGAATACAAAAAGGCAAGGTATAATAGTTAGTACCATCTTGTAAACCTCAGTGCTTCCCATTGTTTCCCTGCAAACACGTATAAGGTAGTTAGTAATCAGGTTAAGTAAGGGTTCGCATGCTATCGGTAAAATATGTTGATGGTAAATAAGCACATTGCATATTCATCAGATTAATTCAAGCCACATGGAAAACCAATTTATCCAAACCAAACATGATCAAGAACTAGGAAATATAACACTTGTATATGTTTCTCATGTATTAAGTGCAGCCCAATTCGATTTATTCCTCACATGGTATGCAATAACATAATGCAGCCACAGCAATTAAACATCACATTGCAGAATTGAACCAAGCAATTAACTAAACACCACAACAAATGAACCAAACGTTAACTGAGCACCACATTGCACAATATAACATACTCCTAATAGAAGATCGGACAGTTATCCAAACCAAGCATGCTTAACAACTTGGAAATATAGCAATTGTATTTGTTTCTCATGTATTTAGTACAGCTAAATTCGGTTTATTCCTCACATGGTATACACCAACAGAATGCAGCCACAACAATTGAACATCGCATTGCATAATTGAACCAAGCAGTTAATTAAACACCACAACAAGTGAGCCAAGCAACAACAAATGAACCAAGCAGTTAACTAAACACCAATTGAACAATATAACATACTCCTAATAGAAGATCAGACAGTTAACCAAACCAAGCATGCTTAACAACTTGGAAATATTGCACCCTGAAGAATTAAACATCACATTTGCAGAATTAAATCAAGCAGTTAATTGAACACCAAATTGCATGACATATAGAACATATACACTATAGCAAAAGATTGCATGGTAAAAGTAGATAGCACAATTCACTAGAATTTGTTAAGGAAAGGTAGTACCTAGCAAACTGAACATGGGTCCTTATAGTGAGCTAATAAGACAAGCTACTCCTCATTGTCGGAGATATTGATGACGATTGGCTCCTATGACATGGAAGAGGGCGAGGCCTCCGCATCGTGGGTGCCCTCATTGTAGTGGTGAGTTGCCTGAGCCGCTCCGGGCACCAACCAGCTGGCTCTCGAGATGAGGTAAGCACGTGCATGCTGAGAAAACACCATGTAGTATTCATCGAAGGCACTGACGATGGCCCCGAGAAAATGCCATGAACTATCGTTTAAAGCAGCCAACCGCGTCGCGGCGTCGGCGCGCGAGGCATCAAAGGTGGCCTCGATGGCGAGGTGCTCCTCCAAGATCTGGGCATCGGCACGAATGGCAGCCATCGCGACCTCATCCGCGCGTGCGGCCTCGATTTGCTTCTGAGTTGCCAAATGCTCCTTGAGGTCCTAGCTATACTACGTGCACCATGGCTTAGGTCGGCGCTTATTTGGTGGAGGGGTCGGTGATTTGGGTGGAAGGTGTCGCGCTCGCGCCGGCGGTCAGGGCATGTGGGATTTGGAAGGAGGAGGAGGATGGGGTTCGGGTGTGGATTACCTGCCTGGATAGGCGAGGCCGAGCAGCATGAAGGAGGGTCGCCGGCGAGGAGGCGGCAGTGCTGCAAGCAAGGAGTGAAGGTTTCAACTTGGAAAGGAAGGCGGGAACAGGGGGAATGTGGCTTTTGGTAAGGGGGAGGGACGGGGAGGTAGATATTTCCGTGGAAGCCGACAATTAATCGCTTCAGCCCAAAAATTGGCGCACAAAGTGTCATTAGACACGGTCCCTTATTCAGACACGGTTTGAAGATATTTTGTGCTGCATCTCACATGGTTGGTTATAATAAACTGTGTGGGATCTACTTGATTTTTCATCTTGATTGGAATTACATTATGGGGTCACGGCGGCCATGGACGGTGTTTCAATTGCTAGAACTTTTATCTGCAGTGAACATTCAACTATAGGTGTGTCGTCAAAAAAATTGGAAATTATTCAAGGTTCCTCTGGACATTTTTATGCATTAAGTGAGATTTCAATGCATTTATGTGCATAATTCAAATTTGAACTACATGCACATGCTCCAGTGCATATAAATTGGTTGAAAAATCAAATCTTTGTCCTTGGGTGCATGCTTAGGTCCCATGCAAGAAATGGGAATTAATGTCAAACACCCTGCCACCGTCACTCGGCCGCAAACATTGAGATGCCTGGTTTTTAAATTCTACTAAATCCAAAACTCGTCTGAAATTCATGAAACTTGGCATGCTATCATGGAGCTGCATCAACATGCTGTGGTAAAAATTTTGTCTCAGTTTGGGTATATGCTTCTCACAAATCGGAGCTTCTCACAACAAGCATGATGATTTTCGGTAGGGAATGCCCCACCTTTGGGGACGAAACGATATCCATTGCCTCTTATTGCTTTCAAATTTTTCATATCGTGTCAACATAGAACAATAGGAGTGTTGTATGAATTTTTGTGATTTTTTGGGATTCGTTTGGACATTTTTATGCATTATCTAAGTTTTCAATGCATTTTTGTGCATAATTCAAATTTGAACTACATGCGCATGCTCCAGTGCATATAAGTTGGTTGAAAAATTAAATATGTATTATTGGGTGCATGCTTAGGTCCCATGCAAGAAATGGGAATTAATTTCAAACACCAGGGCACCGTTGATTGCCGGCAAAACATTGAGATGCCTGGTTTTTAAATTCTAGTAAATCCAAAACTTGTCTGAAATTCATGAAACTTGGCATGCTATCATGGAGCGACATTGCTACCTCTTGAGCACTGCATTGGTTTTCCCCAAAGAGGAAGGGATGATGCAGCGAAGTAGCGTAAGTATTTCCCTCAGTTTTTGAGAACCAAGGTATCAATCCAGTAGGAGGCTACGCGCTAGTCCCTCGTACCTGCACAAAACAAATAAATCCGCGCAACCAACGCAAATAGGGGTTGTCAATCCCTATAAGGCCACTTGCGAGAGTGAGATCTGATAGATATGATAAAGATAATATTTTTGGTATTTTTTTTGATAAAGATGCAAAGTAAAATAAAGGCAAAGTAAATAACAAAGGAAATAACTAAGTAGTAGGAGATCAATATGATAAAGATAGACCTGGTGGCCATAGGTTTCACTAGTGGCTTCTCTCGAGAGCATAAGTATTCTACGGTGGGTGAACAAATTACTGTTGAGCAATTGACAGAATTGACCATAGTTATGGGAATATCTAGGTATGATCATGTATATAGGCATCACATCCGAGACAAGTAGACCGACTCCTACCTGCATCTACTACTATTACTCCACTCATCGACCGCTATCCAACATGCATCTAGAGTATTAAGTTAAAAACAGAGAAACGCCTTAAGCAAGATGACATGATGTAGAGGGATAGACTCATGCAATATGAAGAAAACCCCATCTTGTTATCCTCGATGGCATCAATACAATATGTACCTTGCTGCCCTTACTGTCACTGGGAAAGGACACCGCAAGATTGAACCCAAAGCTAAGCACTTCTCCCATTGTAAGAAAGATCAATCTAGTAGGCCAAACCAAACTGATAATTCGAAGAGACTTGCAAAGATAACCAATCATACATAAAAGAATTCAGAGAAGATTCAAATATTATTCATAGATAGACTTTATCATAAACCCACAATTCATCGGTCTCAACAAACACACCGCAAAAAGAAGATTACATCGAATAGTTCTCCACAAGAGAGGGGGAGAACATTGTATTGAGATCCAAAAAGAGAGAAGAAGCCATCTAGCTACTCACTATGGACCCGTAGGTCTAAGGTAAACTACTCACACTTCATCGAAGCGGCTATGGTGTTGATGTAGAAGCCCTTCGTGATCGATGCCCCCTCCGGAGGAGCTCCGGAACAGGCCCCAAGATGGGATCTCATGGATACAGAAAGTTATGGCGGCTATGGTTTTGGCTCCGTATCTGATCGTTTGGGGGTACGTGGATATATATAGGAGGAAGGAGTACGCCGGTGGAGCAACAGGGGGCCCACGAGGGTGGAGGGCATGCCTGGGGTAGGCAGGCGCGCCCCCCTACCTCATGGCCTCCTCTCTTGTGCCTTGACGTAGGGTACAAGTCTCCTGGGTCTTATTCGATGAGAAAATTACGTTCCCGAAGGTTTCATTCCACTTGGACTCCGTTTGATATTCCTTTTCTTTGAAACCCTAAAACAGGCAAAAATACAACAATTCTGGGCTGGGCCTCCGGTTAATAGCTTAGTCCCAAAAATAATATAAAAGTGGATAGTAAAGCCCAATAATGTCCAAAATAGTAGATAATATAGCATGGAGCAATCAAAAATTATAGATACGTTGGAGACGTATCAAGCATCCCCAAGCTTAATTCCTGCTCGTCCTCGAGTAGGTAAATGATAAAAACAGAATTTTTGATGTGGAGTGGTACTTGGCATAATTTTTATGTAATTCCTCTTAATTGTGGTATGAATATTCAGATCCGAAAGATTCAAGACAAAAGTTCATATTGACATAAAAATAATAATACTTCAATCATACTAACTAAGCAATTATGTCTTCTCAAAATAACATGGCTAAAGAAAGTTATCCCTACAAAATCATATAGTCTGGCTATGCTCCATCTTCACCACACAAAATATTTAAATCATGCACAACCCCGATGACAAGCCAAGCAATTGTTTCATACTTTTGACATTCTCAAAACTTTTTCAATTTTCATGCAATACATGAGCGTGAGCCATGGACATAGCACTATAGGTGGAATAGAATGGTGGTTGTGGGGAACACAAAAAGGGAGAAGATAGTCTCACATCAACTAGACATATCAACGGGGCTATGGAGATGCCCATTGTCGGTGTCAAATCCGGCGGATCTCGGGTAGGGGGTCCCGAACTGTGCGTCTAGGCCGGATGGTAATAGGAGGCAGGGGACACAATGTTTTACCCAGGTTCGGGCCTTCTTGATGGAGGTAAAACCCTATGTCCTGCTTGATTAGTATTGATGATATGGGTAGTACAAGAGTAGATCTACCACGAGATCAGAGAGGCTAAACCCTAGAAGCTAGCCTATGGTATGATTGTTGTTCGTCCTATGGACTAAAACCCTCTGGTTTATATAGACACCGGAGAGGGCTAGGGTTACACAGAGTCGGTTACAATGGGAGGAGATCTACATATCCGTATTGCCAAGCTTGCCTTCCACGCCAAGGAAAGTCCCATCCGGATATGAGACAAAGTCTTCAATCTTGTATCTTCATAGTCCAAGAGTCCGGCCAAAGGTTATAGTCCGGCTATCCGGACACCCACTAATCTAGGACTCCCTCAGTAGCCCCTGAACCAGGCTTCAATGACGACGAGTCCGGCGCGCAGATTGTCTTCGGCATTGCAAGGCGGGTTCCTCCTCCGAATACTTCATAGAAGATTTTGAACACAAGGATAGTGTCCGGCTCTGCAAAATAAGTTCCACATACCGTCGTAGAGAGAATAATATTTACACAAATCTAATCTGCTGACGTATTCTGTAGCGTGTCATCACGCCATAGCCAAGCCTTCATTTGAACCGTTTTTACTGTCCCACCTTAGCGCGCTTTGCGAGGCTGTTTCCTTGCACGTCTTGTCGAAGCAGAGATCGTGTCCCCTTATCCCGGGATTTCTCGTCAATACGGGCGTGGGTAACCCAACCGCGCCATCGATTACGGCGCTTGGGAGATAAGCGAGTTTTACCAGGCTGGTGGGGACGCATAGTTTCGTCCGACCATATAAGGGGATAAGGATCCGCCTTTCCATCCATGCCTTCTTCCTCCTTTGCTCATCCATTTTCGTGCACTCAAGCTCCAGCGCCCAAGTCCGCATTCCCCACCTCAACCTTCTCCAGCTATGTCTGGAGCGGGAGGCAAGTGGATGGTCTCCTCCGTTACGGAGGGACACATCAAGAAGCTGAGGAAAGCCGGATACTTGTCTGACGACATCGCGCACCGGCTCCCAGATGAGGGGCAGCTCATCCCCACCCCCAGGCCCCATGAGAGGGTGGTGTTCCTCACCCATTTCCTCTGTGGACTAGGCTTCCCTCTCCACCCATTTGTCCAGGGACTCATGTTCTACTACGGCCTGGACTTCCACGATCTGGCCCCAAACTTTATCCTCAACATCTTGGCGTTCATCGTCGTGTGCAAGGCCTTCCTCTGCATCCAGTCCCACTTTGGCCTATGGCTGAAGACCTTCAATGTCAAGCCGAAGGTAGTGGGCGGCCGCCAGGCGGAGTGCGGAGGCGCCATGGTGGGCAAGATGCCCAACGTCCTATGGCTCGAGGGCTCCTTCGTGGAGACCATAAAGGGGTGGCAATCGCGGTGGTTCTACATCACCGAGCCGCGTGACCCTGAATGGGTCGTAGCCCCCGAGTTCCGATCCGGAATGCCTATGCGGCTCACCTCCTGGAAAGAGAAGGGCCTGCCGTGGGGTAAAAAAGGAGAGCTGACCGGACTCCAAACATGCGTCCAAAACCTGGTGAGCAAGAAGCTCAAACTTGTTAATGTAGTCCAGGTCATGCTCATCCGCCGGATCCTCCCATGCCAACAACGGGATTTCAGCTTGTGGGAGTTCAACCCGGCCCAGCACCGAACTCTGAGGAGGCTCTTCGATACAACGTACGAAGATGCCTGGAAGGTGCTATTCAAGGGCGCCGAGGCTCCCGCATCCGCTACCGAGAATCGCGGATTTAGCGCGCAGCGTCAAGCCAATGCGGTAAGCTGTTCTCACCTCTTACAGGATATTTGTCTTTCATAGTTTGACTCTATGCGGGATCTAAGCCCCCATGCCTTTGACAGGACTAGCAGAGGACGGCCGAACAGATCAACTATCCGGCTCCTTTGCCCGAAGACCCAGCGGACGCCCACTTGGCGGAGTTGCTGGTTCCGGCACCTTACGTGGTGCCGGAGAAGAAGGCCAAGAAGAAGGCCACGGGAACCTGGAAGAGTTCCCGGCGCCCGGTGGAGTCGGACTCATCGTCCGATGACTCCGAGGCGCACTCCTCCCACGAAGACGAGGAGGAGGAAAGAGAGGTTTCTTCCCCAACAGGGAGAGAAAAGAAAAGGAAGGCCGCCCCAACTGGGGAGGCCGGAGGGTCCAAGAAAGGGGGGACCCTCCCTACGGACTACTCCACCAACGCAGACGACGGCGAAGAGGAGTGGCCGCTCAGGGCCAAGCCCCTGGCAAAATCGTAAGTATTCGGATACCTGAGTGACTCATGGCGTTCCTTTATTGCACAGCTTCTCCTGATGCCGAATATAATTATGCAGTCCGCCCAAAGCCCGGCTCAACGTGTCGTTGAGCGGCTCCCTAGATTTGTTGGATGTGAATAGTTTTTCACTTCTGACCGCTACCTCCCCCCGCCCTACGGACGATGCCGAGGTGTTGTCCCAAAAGGTTCCAAGCCAAGAGGAGGTGGTCCTGGAGGCGCCGCAAGGGCTCCAAGGGCTCCAAGGGCTCCTTTGTTCGGAGGTGATCCAGCAAAGGGGAAAAAACCCCAAGGGCTCCAAGTCCGGCCCTGGGCTGGACACCGCACTGGAACCTTCAATGGTTCTGGAGTCCGGCAGGTGCCCCCCTGGTAAGAAGAGCAAGCCTACGACGCCGGTGACCTCCGTCCAACCGGAGGCACCGGATAATTTGCTGGAGGTGCTTAATGGTGCCTCCATCGACAAGGAGCACCGCACTATTATGAGTGCGGTGATCCAGAAGGTTCAGTCCGCCAAAAGCGGGCTGACTGAAGCCTGTGCCAGCCTGCTAACAGGCTTTGAGGTATGTGAAAAATATGTGAAAATATTACCGCATAGACAGTAGCCCCTGATGCTTTGTTTGGCGTTCGGAAAGAAAAGCCGAATAGAGGATCTAACAACATTCGTAGGAGTCTAACATAATTAAGTCAATATGTGTATGCAGGCTTCGCTGCTGACCTCTGCTGCACTGACTGGGGAGGTGGATGCGCTGAAGCAGAGCCTCGAGCGGTCCGAGCAAGAGCTCGGCCTTGCTAAAAAGGAGCTCGAGGAAAAAGAAGGTAAGTAATACCTTGTGGAGTGTATTTAAAAAGATGCAGTTGCAAAAAATGACAGGATCGCTATTGGTGTCCTAGGGGCCACGACTGAGGTGGCAACCCTTAAGCAAGCGCTTTCCGAGGCCGAAAAGAAGGCGGCCACGGAGCGCACCGAGTGGGAGAAACATGAGGCACGTGTTGGTGAGGTGCAGCAAGAGCTCCAGGCTCTCATGAAAAAACATGAGAGTTTGGAGCTTGACTCAAAGACGCGAGAGTCCGAGCTCGCGGCGGCCCTTGAAAGCGCCAAGTCTGCCAAGGCCGAAGCCCAGAAAGCCCTCCAGGAAGTTGAGGCAATGAAGAGGATAGCGGTGGGTAAGGCATTCTTTATGCAAAGCAAGCACGTTAAAGTGAATTACTTGTTACTTACCCGAATCCGGAGCTCTCCAGGAGCATTCGTAGATTTGCCCCGTAGCGTGTCAGATGCCGCCGCCTTCTACAGGGCCGAGGAGGGAAGCTCGACGGAGAAGGTGTTCTGGTCTCTGTATGCTGAGGCCGGACACTCGGTGCCCTTGACCGACCAGCTGAAGCAACTGGTCGAGCTCCATAAGGTGGCCGAACAGGACATGAAGGGCCTTATAGTTCGGCTGTGGCCTGGAGAGGCCCTGCCTGGGAGCTACTTCGGCTGGTGAGGCGGCTGGTGGATGCCTGTCCGTGGCTTGAAGTTGTCAAGCGCTCCGTTTGCATCGAAGGTGCCCGTAGGGCGCTTGCCCGTGCTAAAGTGCACTAGGGCATGGCGGACGAATGTTCCAAAGATCTAATATTTGAGTGAACTTGTTCGTTTTATCCTGTGCGCTGAAAACTTTGTTCATATGCGCTATGCAACGCTTGTTTTAATTTAAAATATTACCTTCTATGCGGCCGTTTATCGAGTCTGAGAGATGGCGAGTCGTCGGCTTCTGCCCCCGTGCCACGAGTGCTGGGGTGTTCGGGATAAACCTGAGGACTCTTTTTCCCATTCTTGGGTCCTTCGAGGGAGGTGCTCAGCACAACTAACAAGGAAATCGGACTATAATGCGTTATCACTCTCACTTAGCCAGAGAATTCTATAATTTTAAATTTCGGCGAAGCCCCTAGTGTTCGGAAGACCGAGTTCGGGGCGCTATACACACCTAGGCCGGACAAAGCCGACTCCTCGCTCTAAGCGGCATAAGTCTTTAGGGACTCGAAACCTCCTGAACAGCGACCATCTCTCGCCCTATCATGACAGTCAGTTTTAGCTTTCTCTACTGAGGTGCTTATCCCAGCTCAACCGGGGCACAATCGCAATAGTTCTCCCAGCACTACCTTAGCCGATATAGCGGAACGTAAGGTACCAAAACATGGGAGCCGGGCAAACCCAACTATTGACCAAAGACATGATTCGGAGCTGATGCATATAATGCTATTAGTTCGGAGGGCCGCACTTTGTGAAAGTGTTCGGACTTCTCACGCCGTATTATGGGGTGCTTGAGCCCCTGGCATATGGACCGTACCAAAGTGTATGGGTGCTAAATGTCATAACTGAACATATGTATTGAAAAAGAAATGAATAGAGAATGCAATAATAAGCTGAAGCTAAGCATTGTTTATTTTAAAAGGCTGCTGTGAAAGCAAAACGATGCAAATAGTGCGATAAGCAAGAGATGGGACTATTTGACATGTCCCCCTCCAGGGGCGAGCTGCGAGACGGTATGTAAGACAGGTATTTTGCTCGTTATAGAGACCACCTGGGAATTCGACGTAGCTTTCTGCCTCCTTGGTTGTTGCATCGTGTGTTCGGCGGTTGTACTGTCGGACAGGCCTTCCGAAGAGTGGAGTCCTGAAAGTAGGAAATAATGAAAAAATCGGGAACCCCTAGTGCGGTTGAGACGCATTTTTGGGCGTGTCGTGGTCGTGCCCCTCCCCCTGTGCCCATGGTATTTTCAGAGCGTAGTTATGTACGTGTAGTACTGATTTCGCAGTTTCACAAGGGCTGGGGTTGGGGCTGTATTGCTACGCGTGCTCGGAACATGCCAAGCGGTCTTGTTGTAGGTTACTCCGGGTGCGCTTCACGGTGTCCGGACGTTTAATAGTCGGACTGGAGAATTGCCTTGAGAGGCTGCTTTGTACTTCCGCTGCGAGGGCCGCCGTGTGCTCCTCCGTTCGGAGAGAGCGTTCGGTGTTCTCATTGACCGTAATGACTCCTCGAGGGCCTGGCATCTTGAGCTTGAGATATGCGTAGTGCGGCACCGCATTGAACTTTGCAAATGCGGTTCGTCTGAGCAGTGTGTGAGAGCCATTGCAGAACGGGACTATGTCGAAGATTAACTCCTCACTTCGGAAATTATCCGGGGATCCGAAGACCACTTCAAGTGTAACTGAGCCTGTATAGTTGGCCTCTACACCTGGTATGACGCCTTTAAAGGTCGTTTTTGTGGGTTTAATCCTTGAGGGATCTCTGCCCATTTTCCGCATTGTATCCTAATAAAGCAGGTTCAGGCTGCTGCTGCCGTCCATAAGGACTCTAGTGAGGTGAAATCTGTCAATGATTGGGTCTAGAACCAATGCGGCGAATCCGCCATGGCAGATGCTAGTGGGGTGGTCCCTTAAATCAAAAGTGATTGGGCAGGAGGACCATGGGTTGAACTTTGGGGCGACTGGCTCCAACGCGTATACGTCCCTGAGTGCATGCTTCCGCTCCCTTTTGGGGATGTGGGTTGCGTATATCATGTTCACCGTCCGCACTTGTGGGGGGAAGCCCTTCTGTCCACTATTGTTCGGCGGCCGGGGCTCTTCATCCTCGTCGCTGTGCAGCCCCTTGTCTTTGTTTTTGGCATTTAACTTGCCGGCCTGCTTGAACACCCAACAATCCCTGTTGGTGTGATTGGCTGGTTTTTCGGGGCTGCCATGTATCTGGCATGAGCGATCGAGTATACGGTCCAAACTGGACGGGCCTGGAGTGTTCCTCTTAAATGGCTTTTTCCGCTGACCGGGCTTAGAGCCTCTGAATCCGGCATTAATTGTCGTATCTTCAGCGTTGTCACTGTTAATGCGGCGCTTGTGCTTGTTGCGACGCGACCTGCCATTGCTGTCCTTGGTATCTGAATTACCAGGGATCTTGGTCATGTTATTGCTACAAGCCAGCCAGCTGTCTTCTCCCGCGCAAAAGAGGGTCATGAGTGTCGTGAGGGCTGCCATAGATTTCGGCTTTTCCTATCCAAGATGCCGGGCAAGCCACTCGTCACGGATGTTATGCTTGAAGGCTGCTAGGGCCTCTGCGTCCGGACAGTTGACGATTTGATTTTTCTTAGTTAGGAACCGTGTCCAGAATTGTTTGGCAGATACTTCTGGCTGCTGAATTATGTGGCTCGGGTCATCGGCGTCTGGTGGTCGCACATAAGTGCCCTGGAAATTGTCGAGGAATGCGGCTTCCAGGTCCTCCCAACAACCAATTGATTCTGCTGGCAGGCTGTTAAGCCAATGCCGAGCTGGTCCTTTAACCTTGAGTGGGAGGTATTTGATGGCGTGTAAATCATCGCCACGGGCCATGTGGATATGAAGGAGATAGTCCTCGATCCATACCGCAGGATCTGTTGTGCATAGTGGGATTTGAAACCCTCTGGGATTTGATGATCCATTACTTCATCTGTGAAGCATAGTGGGTGTGCAGCGCCTCTGTACTGGGCTATATCACGACGTAGCTCAAATGAGCTTTGTCTGCAGTGTTCAGCCCGACCGAATTTACTGTATCCGGCGTGACAGTTATCGTCTCGTGTCGTGGGGCACCTGCGCGATCCGTAGATCGATCTTGTTTGCCTTGCCCTGTCTTCCAACATATCTCGCAAGTCTAGCGCATTTCCCCGTGCCTTGGTATTTTTTGAGCGACGCCGAGGTGCGGCTTGAGTGGAGGGCCGGGAGGACTCTCTGTCGCGGCCGTGAGGTGGCCGGTCGGCCGCATCATGCACTGGTGATGTAGGTTTAAGTGCTTCCTCCTCTAAACGGGGTAGCAACCATCGCTTTGGGTAGCTCTTGGAGGGGCATCCGAGTTCGTATTCCTCGGCCGCAAGGACTTCCGTCCATCTGTCGGCTAGTAAGTCTTGATCAGCTCTAAGCTGTTGCTGTTTTTTCATAAGGCTACTCGTCGTGGCCATAAGCCTGCGCTTAAAGTGCTATTATTCGATGGGATCCTCAGGCACGACAAATTCGTTGTCGCCGAGGCTTGCCTCATCTTCGGAGGGAGGCATGTAATTATCATCCTCTTCTTATCTGTCTGCCGCTCTCTCAGGGGGGTTGGCTTCTCCATCCTCCTGCGCTGAATCTTGCTGGAGGAAGTTGTCTTCAGCACTGTCCGGGGTGTAATTATCTCCCGTGCCAGCATCACCATTTTTTCTTTGGCGGGACTTAGAGCGGCGCCGCTGACTCCGGCGCTTGGGTTGCTTCTTGGAGGGGTCATCCCCCGTTGTTCTATCGCCATTGCCTTCTTTGGGTGTATCCACCATATATATGTCATATGACGAGGTGGCTTTCCAGTGCCCTATAGGCGCTGGTTCATGTTCGTCTCCTAGATCGTCGTCCATACCGTCGATGTCTTCGGAGTCGAAGTCGAGCATGTCGGTTAAATCATCGACAGTGGCTACGAAGTGGGTGGTGGGTGGGCGTCGAAATTCTTCGTCGTCCGCGTCCCAATCCTGTTGGCCATAGTCCGGCCAGGGCTCTCCTGACAAAGAGAGAGACCTTAGTGAATTCAGAATGTCGGCGGCGGGCGAGTGCTGAAAGATATCCGCGGCAGTGAATTCCATGATCTTCGCCCAATCGGATTCGATTGGCAGGGGCGCAGAAGGTTCGGAGTTCGGAAAAGAGTCCGGCACCTTGGAGTCACGGGCTTCGCAGAGGATGAGGCTGGTGTTCGGCTCGATCACCGTTGAGACTGCAGCCCTCGAGGTGGTGTCTAGCCACCTGTCCTTGATTGGCGCAATTGGCTCCGAGCTAAGGGTCGGAGCTGATGCAAGCGCGGCCTCTAGGGTACTGTTCGGCGATAGAGCTAGGTCATACCCATCGTGACAGTGCGGCGCGCCCGGCTGTGGCTCGAATCCGTCGAAGATCAAGTCTCCGCGGATGTCGGCCGTGTAGTTCAAACTTCCAAATCTGACCTGATGGCCAGGGGCGTAGCTTTCAATCTGCTCTAGATGGCAAAGCGAATTCGCCCGCAGTGCAAAGCCGCCGAACATGAAGATCTGTCCGGGGAGAAAGGTCTCACCCTGGACCGCGTCGTTGTTGATGATCGGAGGAGCCATTGGGCCTAAAGGTGACGACACAGAGGAACTCTCAATGAAAGCACCAATGTTGGTGTCAAAACCGGCGGATCTCGGGTAGGGGGTCCCGAACTATGCATCTAGGCTGGATGGTAACAGGAGGCAGGGAACACAATGTTTTACCCAGGTTCGGGCCCTCTTGATGGAGGTAAAACCCTACGTCCTGCTTGATTAATATTGATGATATGGGTAGTACAAGAGTAGATCTACCACGAGATCAGAGAGGCTAAACCCTAGAAGCTAGCCTATGGTATGATTGTTGTTCGTCCTATGGACTAAAACCCTCCGGTTGATATAGACACCGGAGAGGGCTAGGGTTACACAGAGTCGGTTACAATGGGAGGAGATCTACATATCCGTATTGCCAAGCTTGCCTTCCACGCCAAGGAAAGTCCCATTCGGACACGGGACTAAGTCTTCAATCTTGTATCTTCATAGTCCAAGAGTCCGGCCAAAGGTTATAGTCCGGCTATCCGGACACCCCCTAATCCAGGACTCCCTCAGCCATCAATAGATATCAATGTGAGTGAGTAGGGATTGCCATGCAATGGATGCACTAGAGCTATAAGTATATGAAAGCTCAAAAAGAAACTAAGTGGTGTGCATCCAACTTGCTTGCTCATGAAGACATAGGGCATTTTGAGGAAGCCCATCATTGGAATATACAAGCCAAGTTCTATAATGAAAAATTCCCACTAGTATATGAAAGTGATAACATGAGAGACTCTCTACTATGAAGATCATGGTGCTACTTTGAAGCACAAGTGTGGTAAAAGGATAGTAACATTGTCCCTTCTCTCTTTTTCTCTCATTTTTTTATTATTTGGGCCTTTTCTCTCTTTTTTATGGACTCTTTTCTCTCTCTTTTTATTTTTCGTCCGGAGTCTCATCCCGACTTGTGGGGGAATCATAGTCTCCATCATCCTTTCCTCACTGGTACAATGCTCTAATAATGATGATCATCACACTTTTATTTTTCTTACAACTCAAGAATTACAACTCGATTCTCAGAACAAAATATGACTCTATATGAATGCCTCTGGCGGTGTACCGGGATATGCAATGACTCATGAGTGACATGTATGAAAGAATTATGAATGGTGGCTTTGCCACAAATACGATGTCAACTACATGATCATGCTAAGCAATATGACAATGATGCACTACTAGGAAAAAGGTTACTAGCAGCGCGGGTAAAATGGCTACTAGCAGCGCGGGTACCCGCGCTACTAGTATCGCGCTACAGCTAATAGTTAGTAGTAGCGCGGGTAAACCCATGCTACTACTAACATTTTAGTAGTAGCGCAGGTGCAAACCCACGCTACTAGTAATGAAATAGTAGTAGCGCAGCAGGTTTTTCCCCACGCTACTACTAAAAAGTTAGTTGTACCTTGTTTCAGACCCACGCTGCTACTAACGAAGTAGTAGTAGCGCGTTTGGTTTTTCCCACGCTACTACTAACTAATTAGGAATTAAAAAAATAAAAGCCACCAATTCCATTATATGCATACAATTCCAGCAACTAAAACAAACACATATTTGTAATAAACCAGCTGCATTACACATCATTACTAATCCAAGATTTATAATAAACCAGCGGCATTAGAGCACATCCTGTAAGAGCATACAGAATTGTCATGGTTTTCAAGCCTTCAATTAAAACACCTACACTTCTTGCCAGCTAGTGCAAACACAGTTACAAGCAAACCAAAATGCATAAAAACACCAAATAGTGGCATCTCTCCAAATGATCGGCTCCCTCCACATCCTTGCAAGCATCTTCACGATAAGCAAATCTGTAGGAAAAAGTCAACTTAGTGATGGAGTGTGTCGTAATAAACGGAACGGTGGAAAGTTGCATGGCAATATATCTCGGAATGGCTATGGAAATGCCATGATAGGTAGGTATGGTGGCTGTTTTGAGGAAGGTATATGGTGGGTGTATGATACTGGCGAAAAGGTGCGCGGTATTAGAGAGGCTAGCAAAGATGGAAGGGTGAGAGTGCGTATAATCCATGGACTCAACGTTAGTCATAAAGAACTCATATACTTATTGCAAAAATTTACAAGTTATCAAAGCAAAGTATTACGCGCATGCTCCTAGGGGGGTAGATTCGTAGGAAAAGACCATCGCTCGTCCCCGACCGCCACTCATAAGGAAGACAATCAAAAAATAAATCATGCTCCGACTTCATCACATAACGGTTCACCATACATGCATGCTACGGGAATCACAAACTTCAACACAAGTATTTCTCAAATTCACAACTACTCAACTAGCCCAACTTTAATATCACCATCTTCATATCTCAAAACAATTATCAAGCATCAAACTTATCATAGTATTCAACACACTCATAAGAAAGTTTTATTATTAATCTTGTATACCAAGCATATTAGGATTTTAAGCAAATTACCATGCTATTAAGACTCTCAAAATAATCTAAGTGAAGCATGAGAGATCAATAGTTTCTATAAAACAAATCCACCACCGTGCTCTAAAAGGTATAAGTGAAGTACTAGAGCAAAATTATATAACTCAAAAGATATAAGCGAAGCACATAGAGTATTCTAACAAATTCCAAATCATGTATGGCTCTCCCAAAAGGTGTGCACATCAAGGATGATTGTGGTAAACTAACTAGCTAAGACTCAAATCATATAAGACGCTCCAAGAAAAACACATATCATGTGGCGAATAAAAATATAGCTCCAAGTAAAGTTACCGATAGAAGTAGACGAAAGAGGGGATGCCTTCCGGGGAATCCCCAAGAATTGGCTTTTATGTGTCCTTAGATTATCTTGGGGGTTCCATGGGCATCCCCAAGCTTAGGCTTCCATAATCCATCAAATCTTTACCCAAAACTTGAAAACTTCACAACACAAAACTTAAAGCAGAAAATCTCGTGAGCTCCGTTAGCGAAAGGAAACAAAATACCACTTCAAGGTACTGTAATGAACTCATTCTTTATTTATATTGGTGTTATACCTACTGTATTCCAACTTATCTATGGTTTATAAACTATTTTACTAGCCATAGATTCATCAAAATAAGCAAACAACACACGAAAAACAGAATCTGTCAAAAACAGAACAGTCTGTAGTAATCTGTAGCTAGCGCAAGATCTGGAACCCCAAAAATTCTAAACTAAACTGCTGGACGTGAGTAATCTATATATTAATCACCTGCAAAAATAATTAACTAAATATCACTTTCCAAATAAAAATGGCAGTAATTCTCGTGAGCGCTAAAGTTTCTATTTTTTACAGCAAGTTCAACAAGACTTTCCCCAAGTCTTCCCAGCGGTTCTACTTGGCACAAACACTAATTAAACACAAAAAACACAACCAAAAAAGAGGCTAGATAAATTATTTATTACTAAACAGGAGCAAAAAGGAAGGAATAAAAATAAAATTGGGTTGCCTCCCAACAAGCGCTATCGTTTACCGCCCCTAGCTAGGCATAACAAGCAAGAATAGATCAAGGTATTGCCATAATAATAAGATAGATTATTAAAACACATGTCATATTATCTATGTTCGGCGGAAAGTTTTCTTTGAGGCAAGCAAAAGTAATCAAAAGGGCGAACTTTAATGGGACAAAAGTCCCCAAGATCAACCTTGGGAGGTATAGGTTCCTCCTTTGGCCCTTCATATTGCACAACCAATTCATCATTATAAGCATTCTTTTGACAGAACTTTGTGAGCCTATATTCAAGAGAATATCCCGGTTCATTATTTCAAATAGCCAAATCATCATTAAGTTCAGAGATTCTGTCAACTAAAACATTGGTAGGAACCCTTTTCCTAAGATTTTCAATGAAAGCAACATAGTCTAGAGATTGAAAACGCATTATTTCTTCTTGATCAAAGAGGATAGCCTCTATGGGAGGACGGCAAGCGTCCACCCTATAATGTGCAAAGATTTCTTTGGCCTCTTTTATTATGAATCTAAACTCATGAGCCAAAAAGATAGTAGCGGCACACTTAACAGAAGAATGTTCAATATTAGAAATTTCCAGAAAATTCCTTTGTATGGAAGGATGCATGTGCATGAATTGTCTTTCAAGTTCAACTACAAGCATGGCAATAGCGTCTGCAAGGCTACTAGTTCTATGAAGGATAGAATTACCCATAGAAGGTAAAGCACTGGCACAAGTAAAGAAATCTTGAATAACTCCTTTTCCAATAATATTACCACTACCAACACGGAATCTTTTTATATGTGAGATAGTGGGTTCTTTAGTAGGAGCATCAGAATTATTATCGACGATTGTTTCCTCAATTTCAAACATAGAGGCAGAAGGTAAAGGACTAGACATAACGACAAGAAAGCAAACTAACACACAAGCAAAAAAAGCAAACGGGTAAAAAGAGGAAAATAGAGAAAGAGAGGGAGGATAGAGAGAGAGAGGGCGAATAAAACGGCAAGGGTGAAGTGGGGGAGAGGAAAACGAGAGGCAAATGGCAAATAATGTAATGCAGGAGATAAGGGTATGTGATGGGTACTTGGTATCTTGACTTTTGCGTAGACCTCCCCGGCAACGGCGCCAGAAATCCTTCTTGCTACCTCTTGAGCACTGCGTTGGTTTTCCCCGAAGAGGAAGGGATGATGCAGCAAAGTAGCGTAAGTATTTCCCTCAGTTTTTGAGAACCAAGGTATCAATCCAGTAGGAGGCTATGCGCTAGTCCCTCGTACCTGCACAAAACAAATAAATCCTTGCAACCAACGCAAATAGGGGTTATCAATCCCTATAAGGCAACTTACGAGAGTGAGATCTGATAGATATGATAAAGATAATATTTTTGGTATTTTTATGATAAAAATGCAAAGTAAAATAAAGGCAAAGTAAATAACAAAGGAATAACTAAGTAGTAGGAGATCAATATGATAAAGATAGACCTGGTGGCCATAGGTTTCACTAGTGGCTTCTCTCGAGAGCATAAGTATTCTATGGTGGGTGAACAAATTACTGTTGAGCAATTGACAGAATTGAGCATATGGGAATATCTAGGTATGATCATGTATATAGGCATCACATCCGAGACAAGTAGACCGACTCCTACCTGCATCTACTACTATTACTCCACTCATCGACCGCTATCCAGCATGCATCTAGAGTATTAAGTTAAAAACAGAGAAACGCCTTAAGCAAGATGACATGATGTAGAGGGATAGACTCATGCAATATGAAGAAAACCCCATCTTGTTATCCTCGATGGCATCAATACAATATGTACCTTGCTGCCCTTACTGTCACTGGGAAAGGACACCGCAAGATTGAACCCAAAGCTAAGCATTTCTCCCATTGTAAGAAAGATCAATCTAGTAGGCCAAACCAAACTGATAATTCGAAGAGACTTGCAAAGATAACCAATCATACATAAAAGAATTCAGAGAAGATTCAAATATTATTCATAGATAGACTTTATCATAAACCCACAATTCATCGATCTCAACAAACACACCGCAAAAAGAAGATTACATCGAATAGTTCTCCACAAGAGAGGGGGAGAACATTGTATTGAGATCCAAAAAGAGAGAAGAAGCCATCTAGCTACTAACTATGGACCCGTAGGTCTGAGTTAAACTACTCACACTTCATCGGAGGGGCTATGGTGTTGATGTAGAAGCCCTCCATGATCGATGCCCCCTCCGGCGGAGCTCCGGAACAGGCCCCAAGATGGGATCTCATGGATACAAAAAGTTACGGTGGTGAAATTAGGGTTTTGGCTTCGTATCTGATTGTTTGGGGGTACGTGGATATATATAGGAGGAAGGAGTACGTTGGTGGAGCAACAGGGGGCCCACGAGGGTGGAGGGCACGCCTGGGGTAGGCAGGCGCGCCCCCCTACCTCGTGGCCTCCTCTCTTGTGCCTTGACTAGGGTCCAAGTCTCCTAGGTCTTATTCGATGAGAAAATCACGTTCCCGAAGGTTTCATTCCGTTTGGACTCCATTTGATATTCCTTTTCTTCGAAACCCTAAAACTGGCAAAAACAGCAATTCTGGGCTCGGCCTCCGGTTAATAGGTTAGTCCCAAAAATAATATAAAAGTGGATAATAAAGCCCAATAATGTCCAAAATAGTAGATAATATAGCATGGGGCAATCAAAAATTATAGATACGTTGGAGACGTATCAGGCATCAACATGCTGTGGTAAAAATTTTGTCCCATTTGGGGCAGGTTTGGGTATATGCCTCTCACAAACTAGAGCTTCTGACAACAAGCATGATGGTTTTCGGTAGGGAACGCCCCACCTTTGGGAATGGAACGATATCCATTGCCTCTTTTTTTCAAAAAATTTCTCATGTCAACATAGAACAACTGGAGTGTTGTGTGAATTTTTGTGATTTTCTAGAGGTTCGTTTGGACATTTTTATGCATTATCTGAGTTTTCAATGCATTTGTGCATGCTCCAGTGCATATAAATTGATTGAAAAATCAAATATGTGTCCTTGGTTGCATGCTTAGGTCCCATGCAAGAAATGGGAATGAATTTCAAACACCAGGGCACCGTTGATTGTCGGCAAAACATTGAGATGCATGGTTTTTAAATTCTAGTAAATCCAAAACTCGTCTGAAATTCATGAAACTTGGCATGCTATCATGGAGCGGCATCAACATGCCGTGGTAAAATTTTTGCCCCATTTGGGGCAGGTTTGTGTATATGCTTCTCACAAACCGGAGCTTCTCACAACAAGCATGATGGTTTTCGGTAGGGAGCACCCCATCTTTGGGGACGAAACAATATCCATTGCCTCTTATTGCTTTCAATTTTTTTTCAAGTGTCAAGATAGAACAATAGGAGTGTTGTGTGAATTTTTTTGATTTTTCGGGGTTTGTTTGGACATTTTTATGCATTATCTGAGTTTTTAAGGCATTTATGTGCATAATTCAAATTTGAACTACATGCACATGCTCCAGTGCATATAAATTGGTTGAAAAATCAAATCTATGTCCTTGGGTGCATGCTTTTGTCTCATGCAAGAAATGGGAATGAATTTCAAACACCAGGGCACCGTTGATTGCCCGCAAAACATTGAGATGCCTGGTTTTTAAATTCTAGTAAATCCAAAACTCGTCTGAAATTCATGAAACTTGGCATGCTATCATGGAGCAGCATCAACATGTTGTGGTAAAAAATTTGTCCCATTTGGGGCAAGTTTGGGTATATGCTTCTACAAACTGAAGCTTCTCACAACAAGCATGATGGTTTTCGGTAGGGAACGCCCCACCTTTGGGGACGAAATGGTATCCATTGCCTCTTATTGCTTTCAAATTTTTTCTCGTGTCAACATAGAACAACAGGAGTGTTGTGTGAATTTTTTTGATTTTTCGGGTTCGTTTGGACATTTTTATGCATTATCTGAGTTTTCAATGCATTTTTGTGCATAATTCAAATTTGAACTACATGCGCATGCTCCAGTGCATATAAATTGGTTGAAAAATCAAATATGTGTCCTTAGGTGCATGCTTAGGTCACATGCAAGAAATGCGAATGAATTTCAAACACCAGGGCATCGTTCATTGCCGGCAAAGTATTGACAAGCCTGGTTTTTAAATTCTAGTATATCCAAAACTTGTCTAAAATTCATGAAACTTGGCTTGCTATCATCGAGCGGCATCAACATGTCGTGGTAAAAAATTTGTCCCATTTGGGGCAGGTTTTGGTATATGCTTCTCACAAACCAGAGCTTCTCACAAAAAGCATGATGGTTTTCGGTAGGAAACGCCCCACCTTTGGGGACGAAACAATATCCATTGCCTCTTATTGCTTTCAAATTTTTTCTCGTGTCAACATAGAACAACTGTTGTGTGAATTTTTGTGATTTTTCGTGGTTCATTTGGACATTTTTATACATTATCTGAGTTTTCAATGCATTCTTGTGCATAATTCAAATTTGAACTACATGCGCATGCTCCAGTGCATATAAATTGGTTGAAAAATCAAATCTGTGTCCTTGGGTGCATGCTTAGGTACCATGCAAGAAATGGGAATGAATTTCAAACACCAGGGCACCGTTGATTGCCGGCAAAACATTGAGATGCCTGGTTTTTAAATTCTAGTAAATCCAAAACTCATCTGAAATTCATGAAACTTGGCATGCTATCATGGAGCGGCATCAACATGTCGTGGTAAAAAAATTGTCCCATTTGGGGCAGGTTTGGGTATATGCTTTTCACAAACCGGAGCTTCTCACAACAAGCATGATGGTTTTCGGTAGGGAACGCCCCACCTTTCGGGCGAAATGATATCCATTGCCTCTTATTGCTTTCAAATTTTTTTTCTCGTGTCAACATAGAACAACAGGAGTGTTGTGTGATTTTTTGTGATTTTTTGGGGTTCGTTTGGACATTTTTATGCATTATCTAAGTTATCAATGCATTTTTCTGCATAATTCAAATTTGAACTACATGTGCATGCTCCAGTGCATATAAATTGGTTGAAAATCAAATCTGTGGTCCTTGGATACATGCTTAGGTCCCATGCAAGAAATGGGAATGAATTTCAAACACCAGGGCACCGTTGATTGCTGGCAAAACATTGAGATGCCTGGTTTTTAAATTCTAGTAAATCCAAAACTTGTCTGAAATTCTTGAAACTTGGCATGCTATCATGGAGCGGCATCAACATGCCATGGTAAAAAATTGGTCCCATTTAGGGTAGGTTTGGGTATATGCTTCTCACAAACCGGAGCTTCTCACAACAAGCATGATGGTTTTCGGTAGGGAACGCCCCACCTTTGGGGACGAAATGATATCCATTGCCTCTTATTGCTTTCAAATTGTTTTCTCGTGTCAACATAGAACAACATGAGTGTTGTGTGAAGTTTTGTGATTTTTCGGGGTTCGTTTGGACATTTTTTTGCATTGTCCGAGTTTTCAGTGCATTTATGTGCATAATTCAAATTTGAACTACATGCGCATGCTCCAGTGCATATAAATTGGTTGAAAAATAAAATTTGAGTCCTTGGGTACATGCAAGAAATGGGAATGAATTTCAAACACTAGGGCACCATTGATTGCCGGCAAAACGTTGAGATACTTTGTTTTTAAATTCTACTAAATTAAAACTCGTCTGAAATTCAGGAAACTTGGCATGCTATCATGGAAGGGCACCAGACATGTTGTGGTATTTTTCGTGTCCATTTTGAGAGAAGGCACACTCGAATAATGACAGCCAAAAAAGGCATTTTCAAAAAAAATAGCTGCCACTTTAATATCTCAAACGTTTGTATAATTCACACTGTGTGCGTTCGGTTAACCATTCACGTGACGCCACGTGTCTTGGTTTTAATGGTTATAGGAGGTGTCGTGTGGACAGCTGCTTGACTGAACGGGAGGCATGCGAGCGCAGTACGGTGCGCAGGCTCACCGGGAAGCGTACAAGCTGTTTAACTCAGGATCTGTGCATCTCTTCAATGCAAACGGTTCAGATTACAGTATGCAAATTAAAGCCAGACATCGGCGCTAAGCCAAAAGGCACTGCGATTTGTCAAAATATGCCGGTAAAAATTAATAGTTCTCACCGGGATTAAGCATAGATTTCATTCATACTAGAGATTAAGCAGTTGTTCTCACCGGGAAGCGACATAGCCTTGGACCGCCGCCTGCCTTGCTCCCACTGGCCTATATTAATGGCACCGCGGAGCGGCTGCACCCCCCAATCCTTGCCACACACACAATTCCTCTCTCTCCGCCCGCATCCTCAACGCCGCTCTAAGTCCTCAAAGCCGTCAGTGTACGAGGATGTCGTCGAAGCGCCCCATCGGAGGGAGTGGCGACGCCGGGGCTGCTGAAGCACCGGAGCACGGCGTGAAAGGTTTCCGTCCCCACCGACGAGGTGGAGAACGAGGCTTCCAACAAGCGGAGGCGGGTCAAGAAAGAACCGCAAGCGACTCCAGCAGGCCTAGATTTCATCAACAACCTCCCCGATGATATGTTGATAGTCATCATATCCCTCCTCCCAATCAAATATCGGGCGAGGAAAGCCGCCCTTTCCCAGCATTGGCGCACCCTATGGCTCTGCACCTCTGTCGACCTCCTCGACGCCCACAAGCTCTGCCATTCCTATCGCCAAAGCTTGGATGCGTTCTCCCAGATCCTTGGCAGTCATGATGGCCCAATCAAAGGCCTTATCGCGGGCAAGTTCCATTCCAATGGCAAGGAACGAGCCAAGCGTGACGAGTGGTTCCGATCCCGCGCCATAGATCAGCTCGAGAAGCTAAGTTATAATGATGGGCATATGCGCTTGCTGCCAACGCCCGCGCTCCGCTTTGCGCCCGCGCTGTGCCTCGCCAAGTTCATGAACTGCCATTCCCCTTCCCCCCTTAATGACGCGCCCGCTCTTTTTCTACCACGACTGAAGCACCTCAAGCTCGTCGTCGTCCACATCCCAAAGGATGACATGGAGTGCCTGCTCCGTGGCTGTACTGCACTCGAGTTCCTTCGTCTTCAAGCGATGAATTGGTCGAGTACCTTGCACATCACCTCCAGGACTCTTCGGGCTATTTATGTGTGTTGCTGGTGCTGCAACGAGAGATCGCAAAAGGTTGACCACAATATGGTCATCCAGGACACACCTTCACTTGAGAGATTACTTGTAGTTGATCAACAAGGTCCGACGAGAATCAATGTCATTTCTATGCTGAAATTGAAAGTGGTGGGCTACTCGTCTGTCAAATACTACAACTTTCAGGTACAATAGTCGCCTTATATACCTCTCCTTCTTGATATCAACGTTATTTCTAGTTTTGAAGATGTATGTTCGTCTGTCATCCAGCAAAGCTTCACCCAGACTCTGGGCACAGTGAAGGTCTTGGCACTAGAATCTGTCGTCCCCAACCTGGACCAAGTTTTTAGTTGTCTGAGATGCTTTCCGTGCCTAAAGAAGCTGTATATCGAGGTGATGTTCATTTCCTGTTAAATGTTAACCATAAGGGAGTTCAATTTTTTGCACCTTTTCCCAATGTACTACGATTTCTGAAGGAATTTTGGAGTATTTTAGGACATACACCCCCACCCCATATTGGTTGATTCATTCATATGGTTACAATCGTCCATAAGCATTTCTCCTTTGGATTCATCTGTACTAGTTTTCTTAGGGAATTTTTCATCCAATCCAACCTCTTCTGAAGAAGGCTACATGTTTCTAGATTGTAATCAAATGCCCATGTTAATCATGCCAGATCAAAGATGGCACGTTGGTGCATTTCACAAATCCTGCAAACCAAATGGGCATGTAGCAGCGTTCAAAAGTGCATGCAGGCACTAACACGTTCTCTTCTTTTGCAGTGCATATTAGGCCCGATGGAAGATGTTTATAATGACAATCACATCAAATTCCTGGATCTTCATCTCTCAAATATTACTTTGAACTCCTACCAAGGGACCCCACCGGAGATTACACTCGTCAGGTTCTTTCTTGCCAGAGCAAAGGTGCTGAGGGTACTGAGGTTGAAAATGCATTTAATTAGGCAAGATCAATGGTATGATTATCAGAGCCGGCAGGTACTGCGGAATGGAAGTGCCTCCAAAAATCCCAAACTCCGTATTGGAAGAGCATATGGCAAAGCAATTGGAAGTTATTGTGTCAAACCCATACATGACTCGTCAGCGGCTGATCCCTTTTCAGAAATGACGCAGCTTGCAATGTTTGAATTTGGGCGTTGTAATCTTTGAATTTGAACCTTGCAATATATATGGTATTTGTTATATTGAATTGTTTCTGTTCTCTTGTCTCAACGCAAACACTTCATCTGGGTGAACCGCATGTCGTACATCGCACACACCTTGATTTGGCTGACCGTTTCTTTTGTGTTGCCTAATCACAATCAGTTCATCCGAGTGAATTGTATGCTATACATCGCACACACCTTGATCTGGCTAACCGTTTCTTTTGTGTTGCCTAATCACAAACAGTTCATCCGAGTGAACTGTATGTTGTAGATTGCACACACCTTCATCTGGCTGCCCGTTTCTTTTGTTCCTCCTCATCGAAAACGGATAATTGAACTAAACTGTATGGCCTAAATCGCACACGCAACTAAAATCTGAACCATGTTTGATGCATCCATCATCGCAAACGTTTTGCACCTTTTTGACGGGTTTTTACACCACCGTTTGCGATTATTGCATCGCACACAGTTTCGTCGAAGGGTCTCTGATCATAGTGTCGCATTAGCAGCATCCTGCAGTAGTCTGGTTTTATACAGACGTTTGGAGAAGCCTACATTTACAAGAAAGTGAGTGGGAGCACTACGACCTTTCTGATAAGTATATGTAAATGACATATTGTTGATCGGAAATTATGTAGAATTTTCTGGAAAGCATAAAGGAGTGTTTGAAAGGAGTTTTTTCAAAGAAAGACCTCGGTGAAGCTGCTTACATATTGAGCATCAATATCTATAGAGATAGATCAAGATGCTTGATAAGATTTTTCAATGAGTATATACCTTGACAAGATTTTGAAGTAGATCAAAATGGAACAGTCAAAGAAGGAGCTCTTGCCTATGTTGCAAGGTGTAAAGTTGAGTAAGACTCAAAACACGACGACGGCAGAAAATAGAAAGAGAATGAAAGTCATTCCCTATGCCTCAGCCATAGGTTCTATAAAGTATGCTATGCTGTGTACCAAACCTATTGTGTACCTTGCCATGAGTTTGGAAAGGGGGTACGATATTGATCCAGGAATGGATCATTGGACAACGGTCAAAATTATCCTTAGAAGACTAAGGAGATATTTCTCGGTTATGGAAGTGATAAAGAGTTGCGTCGATGTGAGCTTTTACACCGATCTGGATGACTCTGAGTCTCAATCTGGATACATATCGAAAGTGGGAGCAATTATCTAGAGTAGCTCCATGCAGAGCATTGTACACATAGAAAATTTGCAAAATACATACGGCTCTGAATGTGACATGACCATTGACTAAAGCTTCTCTCACAAGCAAAACATGATCACACCTTAGTACTCTTTGGGTGTTAATCACATAGCGATGTGAACTAGATTATTGACTCAAGTAAAACCCTTTGGGTATTAGTCACATGGCGATGTGAACTAATCACATAAATATGAGAACTATTGGTGTTAAATCACATGATGATGTGAACTAGATTATTGACTCTAGTGCAAGTGTGAGACTGAAGGAAATATGCCCTAGAGGCAATAATAAAGTTGTTATTTATATTTCCTTATATCATGATAAATGTTTATTATTCATGCTAGAATTGTATTAACTGGAAACTTGATACATGTGTGGATACATAGACAAAACAAAGTGTCCCTAGTATGCCTCTACTTGACTATCTCGTTAATCAAAGATGGTTAAGTTTCCTGACCATAGACATGTGTTGTCATTTGATGAACGGGATCACATCATTAGAGAATGATGTGATGGACAAGACCCATCCGTTAGCTTAGCATAATGATCGTTTAGTTTTATTGCTATTGCTTTCTTCATGACTTATTGCAACTCCCGAATACCGGAGTAACACTTTGTGTGCTATCGAATGTCACAATGTAACTGGGTGATTATAAAGATGCTCTACAGGTGTCTCCGATGGTGTTTGTTGAGTTGGCATAGATCAAGATTAGGATTTGTCACTCCATGTATCGGAGAGGTATCTCTGGCCCTCTCAGTAATGCTCATCACTATAAGCCTTGCAAGAAATGTGATAATGAGTTAGTAACGGGATGATGCATTACAGAAAAGGTAAAGACACTTGCCGGTAACGAGATTGAACTAGGTATAATGATACCGATGATCGAATCTTGGGCAAGTAACATACTGATGACAAAGGGAACACCATATGTTGTTATGTGGTTTGACCGATAAAGATCTTCGTAGAATATGTAGGATCCAATATGAGCATCCAGGTTCTACTATTGGTTATTTACCGGAGATGTGTCTCGGTCATGTCTACATAGTTCTCGAACCCGTAGGGTCCGCACGCTTAACGTTCGATGATGATTTGTATTATGAGTTATGTGATTTGATGAACTGAAGTTTGTTCGAAGTCCCGGATGTGATCACGGACATGACGAGGAGTCTCAAAATGGTCGAGACATAAAGATTGATATATTGGAAGCTTATGTTTGGACACTGGAATGGTTTCAGAAAGGTTCGGACATTTTCTGGAGTACCGGGGGGTTACCGGAACCCCCCGGGGGGTTAATGGGCCTTCATGGGCCCTAGTGGAAGAGAGGAGGCAGCGTCCAGGTGGAGGCCCCCCCCCCCAAGCCCAAACCAAATTGGACTAGGGTTGGGGGGCGGCCCCCCTTTCCTTCTTCTCCTCCTTCTCCTTCCCCCTTCACCCTTCTTCGGAAAGGAAAGGGGGGCTGAATCCTACTTGGACCGCGAGTCCAAGTAGGAATCCTCCCTTGGCGCGCCCCCTCTAGGGTCGGCCTCCTCTCCTCCCCCTTTATATACGTGGGAGGGGGCACTCCAAAGACACACCAAGTCTTCTCTTAGCTGTGTGCGGTGGCCCCTCCACAGTTACACACCTCAGTCATATCGTCATAGTGCTTAGGAGAAGCCCAGCGCCGGTAACTTCATCATCACCGTCGCCACGCCATCATGCTGACGGAACTCTCCCTCGTCCTCAACTGGATCAAGAGATCGAAGGATGTCATCGAGCTGAACGTGTGATGAACGCGGAGGTGCCGTACGTTCGGTGCTTGGATCGGTTGGATCACGAAGACGTTTGACTACATCAACCGTGTTACTAAACGCTTCTGCTTTCGGTCTACGAGGGTACATGGACACACTCTCCCCGCCCGTTGCTATGCATCTCCTAGATAGATCTTGCGTGATCGTAGGAATTTTTTTGAAATACTATGTTCCCCAACAGGGATTGCATTTCGTGCAATAGAGCGACAACCATAAGGCTCCTGCCAGTTGCCGATAACTTTTACAAAACATGATCATCTCATACAATAACGTATATCACATCATGTCTTGACCATATCACATCACAACATGCCCTGCAAAAACAAGTTAGATGTCCTCTACTTTGTTGTTGCAAGTTTTACGTGGCTGCTATGGGCTTCTAGCTAGAACCGTTCTTACCTACGCATCAAAACCACAATGGTGATTTATCAAGTTTGTCATTTTAACCTTCAACAACGACCGGCCGCAGTCAAATTCGGTTCAACTAAAGTTGGAGAAACAGACACCCGCCAGCCACCTTTATGCAAAACTAATAGCATGTCTGTCGGTGGAACCCGTCTCATGAACATGGTCATGTAAGGTTGGTCTGGGCCGCTTCATCCAACAATACCGCCGAATCAAAATAAGACATTGGTGGTAAGCAGTATGACGATCACCGCCCACAACTCTTTGTGTTATACTCGTGCATATCATCTACGCATAGACCTGACTCAGATGCCACTGTTGGGGAACGTAGCATGCAATTTCAAAAATTTCCTACACTCACGCAAGATCTATCTAGGAGATGCATAGCAAGGAGAGGGGGAGAGTGTGTCCACATACCCTCGTATACCGAAAGCGGAAGCGTTTGACAACGCGGTTGATGTAGTCGAACTTCTTCTCGTTTTGACCGATCAAGCACCGAACGTACGGCACCTCTGAGTTGTGCACACGTTCAGCTCCATGACGCCTCTCTAACTCTTGATCCAGCAAAGTGTCGAGGGAGTGTTTCGTCAGCACGACGGCATGGTGACGGTGATGGTGAAGTTATCTGCGCAGGGCTTCCCCTAAGCACTACGACAATATGACCGGAGGCGTAAACTGTGGAGGTGGATGCCGCACACGGCTAAGAATCAATGTTGTGTGTTCTAGCGGTGCCCCCCCACACATATATATAGGTGGGATGGGGAGGGGAGCAGCAAGGGGCGCCCCAAGTAGGAGGGATCCTACTTGGGCGTCTCCTCCTAGTCGGCCTCCCCCCCCCCTTCCATATGCATCGGAGGGGGAAGGAAAGAGAGGGGGAGCGGAAGGAAAGGGGGAGGCCGAGTCCTCCCCTTTCCTTCTCCCTTCCCTCCTTTCCTTCTCCTCCTATTTCGGCCTATATGGGGTTGCCCAGAACCCCTTCCGGTGACCCGATACGTACCTGGTATCCCCAGAACACTTCCAGTGTCCAAATACTATTGTTCTATATATGAATCTTTACCTCTTGACCATTTCGAGACTCCTCATCATGTCTGTGATCTCACCCGGGACTCCAAACAACATTCAGTCACCAAATCACATAACTCATATAATACAAAATCATCATCGAACGTTAAACGTGCGGACCCTACGGGTTCGAGAACTATGTAGACATGACCGAGACACCTCTTTGGTCAATAACCAATAGCGGAACCTGGATGCTCATATTGGTTCCCACATATTCTATGAAGATCTTTATCGGTCGTACCGTAATGACAACATATGTTATTCCCTTTCTCATCGGTATGTTACTTGCCTAAGATTCAATCGTCGTTATCATCATACCTAGTTCAATCTCGTTACCGGCAAGTCTCTTTACTCGTTCCGTAATATATCATTCTGCAACTAACTCATTATTCACATTGCTTGCAAGGCTTCTTATGATGTGTATTACCGAGAGGGCCCAGAGATACCTCTCCAATACTCGGAGTGACAAATTCTAATCTTGATCTATGCCAACCCAACAAATACCTTCGGAGATACTTGTAGAGCATCTTTATAATCACCCAGTTACGTTGTGATGTTTGATAGCACACAAGGTATTCCTCCGTATCCGGGAGTTGTATAATCTCATAGTCGAAAGAATATGTATTTGACATGAAGAAAGCAACAGCAATAAAACTGAACGGTCAACATGCTAAGCTAACGGATGGGTCTTGTCCCTCACATCATTCTCCTAATGATGTGATCCCGTTCATCAAATGACAACACATGTCTATGGTTAGGAAACTTAACCGTATTTGATTAACGAGCTAGTGTAGTAGAGGCTTACTAGGGACACTGTGTTTTGTCTATGTATCCACACATGTATCAAGTTTGTTGTTAATACAATTCTAGCATGAATAATAAAAATTTATCATGATATAATGAAATATGAAATAACAAATTTATTATTGCCTCTAGGGCATATTTCCTTCAACTCAGTGTATAAATGTGTCACACATGGGCACAAGTGCTCGGTCGTTTTCATGGCCATTAATGAGCACCTGAGGGCTTTCACGCCTTCTTCTACCTCGAGTCGTCCCTTCTCATATTTCATGAGCACCCGTTTCCACGTGGGGTAAGTTCACCACGTGGATAAGAGATAAGATAAATTATCTGTGCGTCCGTAACCAAACAACAACATTTTGTATCTGAGAAGAAAATGCTTGTAACCAAACAATTGTGTGTGCATTTCTTCCTAGCCAGGCTTGGGAGAATGCATGCTACCAAACTATGTTTTCTCCCTAGATGACCCCTTGGGACCAATTGCAACCAAAAAGTCAAGCAGCCTATGAAAATCATGCTTTATTAATTTCATGTAACGGGGTAAAAACAAAATGAAACCAAGAAGTTAGGTGAACTATTTGAATAATGTTTTTCCATAATTGACTGCAAATGATTGTGTTCATATTGCGTTTATATTTGCATTGGTGACGATCATTGGCCATGACTTTTTTTGACGACACATAAGCTGTTTGCTTGAGCAGGTGAATTGACTCTCGGTTTTTTCATGTTCCGACCTTTCTTCATTTCAGAATTGTTACCGATGTTCACTTATGAGATATCGGGCTACAACACCATATTAACTTAAGAAATGAACTATTGGAAGGACCATTATGACAACGTACAATGTAAACTTATACATGCTAACATCAGCTCCATTAGATGCTTGACATAGGCACATCGATGATTGTTAGTGTCGCATGTTGATGATGTGTGCGGTTGTCAAGAACCTACGAGGCCGCCATTACCATACAATAGTGAAGAAACCTTTTTCGAAATTGACTTTTTTTCAAGAATTTAAATTATGCTCCAAAAATTCAACAATGATGTTCCCAAAAATATATTTAATTCTACAATCAGAGAATGGCATGGCAAAGCGTCTGTTATCCTCGGTACTAATGATGTTTGGTCCGCACAGCACTCTTCATCTCCACAAATTGTGAGCTGCATGTAGCATGGATGATTCACCTTGAGATCCTAGCCAATGCTTGAGAGTCCCTACTCGAAGCCCATTAGCGTCAAAATGACGTCCTTTCGCTGAAGAGAACCGCGAATGGCCAGCCCATTTGGAGCTAGTAAATTCAGGTGCACAAAAATAAACTAGACAGAAAGCATTCGCTGAAGAGAACCGCGAATGGCCGGCCCATTTGGAGCTAGTGAATTTTTTTAGATAAAAGGCATGTGCCTGACTTTATAGATAAAGCCACCAGGCAGAGTCACAACACAGCCAACCGAACCACACATAAGCCGAGCAGATCAAAGTTAAGAAGTGTGAGTACATGGCAACCAGCAAAACAAGGCACGCAGGCCAGCAAAGATTCCAAAAGAACCGGAAACTAAGCCATTCTGCTAGAGCGCCGCAGCAGGGAAGATGTCGTAGATCTCATCTTAGATAGCATGTCGTCGAATGCCTCTAGGTCACCTTCCTTAGTCAATGATCTCCACTGCTACAAAAAGACATTGGCTTTAAATAAGCAATTCACAGGGTTAGCCGGGAAAATGTGTTCAATAGTGAACTTGTTTCTAGTAGTCCACAGCGACCAACAGATCGCTGCCCAGCCTACCTATAAAACCCACTTAGACCGGCCTGCTAAAGTATTAACACAACGCCGCAAATCCTCAGAAGAAGAAGGATTCCAATTAACATGAAGCCAAAGTCTAATGCAACTCCAGAGGAATTTCGCCAAAGAACAATGAAAAAATATATGCTCGGTGTTTTCAAGAGCCCCACAAAGTGCACATCTATCAGAGCCCGGCCCGTTCCCTCTTCCTAATTTGATCGGCCGCAGGAAGCTTTCGCCGGAAAGCTTGCCATAGGAAAATTTTAATCTTAGGAGGAATGCAAGCTGGCCAAATATCCTTGAATTTAGCAGTGCGGGCACCCGATACAAGTTTGGAATAGGCAGATTTAACAGAAAAATGCCCCGAGGCAGAAAGAGGCCAGACCACAGAGTCCTCTTCGTCCGAGAGCAAGGGGAAGCAGGCAGTAAGACGTTGCCAATCATCCAACTCCACAAGATACAGAGTATGCCGGAAATCAAGGACCCAGTCCTGATCCGAGAGCTCAAAGATAGAGATCTCGGGATCAGCGCAATATGAGAACAAGGTCGGATAGACTACCCCAAGCGTGGTATCCAGACCCACCAATCTAACCAAAAACGAGTGGACTTACCATTCCGAACTACAAAGTTAACAAGGGAACAAAAAATCGGTCAAACTTTAATGAATTGACGCCAAAACTGAGAGCCACCAGAGGAGGAGGCGAACATAGGGCTCGAGGAGGGGAAGTACTTAGCCTTGAGAAGATATAGCCAGGTGGGGGGCGCTCCTCGAGGAACATAATCTTCCACCACCATTTTATCATGAGGCACTTGTTCATGACCAAAGTGTTAATGATGCCTAGGCCCCCCAAGCTCTTAGGTCTGCAAATCAGCTCCCACTTAACCATCCTATATTTGCGCTTGTTATCAGAGGAGTTCCAATAAAAAGCACCCCTATGCTTGTCAAAACCAGCGTGAATCCCTCCGGACAAGAGATAGAAGCCCATTAGAAACATCGGAAGGGAGGAGAGGCACGCATTAGTGAGGGCAACCTTGCCCGCCTGGGAATTATAACGGCCTCTCCACGGCAAAACTCTATTTCCTACTTTAGTCACTGCCGGGGCAAAATCTTTAGCCAAGAGCTTGAGAGGGGAGATTGGTAGGCCCAGGTATTTGAGAGGATAAGACCCTAGAGAACAATTGAGAAGATGAGCCACTCTCTGAGCTTCCGAATCAAGCACCCCAGTCACAATAACTTTGCTCTTTGAAAAGTTGATTTTAAGACCCGAAAGCGCTTCAAAGCATAAGAGGAGAAATTTCAGGTTCGTGAGGTTGTCCTCATTAAGTTCAACCATAATAATGGTGTCGTCCGCGTATTGAAGGTGAGTGATGCCATTGGGGATAAGGTGAGAACTAACAGCGTAATGTGCCCAGCAGTAGCTGCTCGAGAAAGGATATGAGAGAGAGCATCCGCAACGAAATTAAAGAGCAACGGGGACGCCGGATCCCCTTGTCTAAGGCCCCTACCATTAGCAAAGAAATTACTAATCTGACCATTCACCGCCACAGCCGTGTGCCCACCCGAGACAAGCTGCATAAGACGGTGAACCACCGCTCCCTCGAAGCCCTTAGCAAGAAGAACTTGGCGAAGGAAAGTCCAACTCACCGAGTCATAGGCCTTTTCAAAGTCAAGCTTAAGAACCATAGCCTTAGTGCCCTTGGTCCGCAGGTCATGGACTATCTCATGCAAGCAAAGCACCCCGTCTAGAATAAATCTCCCCTTTATGAACGCAGATTGAAGGACTAATGACAGGGCGATCGGGGATACCCTAGTTGCCAAGCCCTTAGCCGGAATCTTCGCAAAATTGTTAATTAAAGCAATGGGCTAAAACTGGGAAATCAAGTCAGCACCTTTGACCTTAGGGATGAGAGTGAGAACCGCATAGTTCAGTCTAGAGATGTCAACAGTACCCAGCCAGAAACCTTGAGTAATAGCCTGAATGAGGCCTTTTAGCTGAGGCCAAAATTGCCGAAAGAAAGGAATGGAGAAACCGTCAGGCCCGGAAGCCGCATTATAATTGGTCGATCGAATCACTTCGAAAATCTCCTCTTCAGAGGGGGGATCATCAAACTCTCATTTTCAGCACTCGAAACCTATTCGAGGGGAGACCAAAAGGACGGCGCCAGCCTAAAACCCGTCTCAGGTTTAGCAGATAATAGGGAAGAGAAGAAGTGAACCATGTGACGCATGATCACAGACTGATCAGAGACCCTGACGCCCTCGATAAGGAGGCAATCAATCAGGCATCTCCGACGTCTACCGTTGCAATGGCAAAGAAATAGGCCGTGGGCGAGTCACCCTTTAAAGTCCAATTAATAGTGCCTCTTTGCTTCCAATACATTTCCTCCTGACGGTGCATACCTAAAAGAGCCTCTTCAAGACCATAACGGGTCTATCATTCGGCCGCGGAGAGGCTAAATTATCCGCACGGGCATCAAGCACCTCAATTTGAGCAGCCAGCCTAGCTTTGTCCCGCCTTGACTCAGCATAATGGTTTTTAGATCAGCCTCTAAGGAATCTTCGGAGGAAATAGGAGCATTGATGCCAGTCGTCCATCGGGCCAAAAGATCGGCGATTAGAAGACAGGAAAACCGAAATCTTTCGCGCAATCAGGTCAGCGAAACCCTCCACTTGGAGCCACGAAGCATCGAACTGAAACCTCGAGAGGGCAACCGAGCGAGCACCATCATCAAGAATCAAGGGGGAGTGATCAGAACCCACTATAGCTAGTGCTTTGAGGTTGACACGGGGAAATAGCGAGTCCCACCTAGGACACAAGAAAACCCAATCAAGGACAGAACAGATGGGAGAGGCTTGGCGATTCGTCCAGGTGAAACGGGCCCCAACCCTAGGCATTTCATGAATAGCCGTGTCCCTAATGAAAGCATTGAAGGCATCAGCCAGAGGCCAAGAGAAATTAGAGGAACTCTTGTCTGAAGGATCTCGCATCAGATTAAAATCGCCCCCAATCAAGAGTGGCAGCTGACAAGACTCAATGTTGTTACTAAGTTCATCCAAAAAAATATAAGAGAACGAATGATCAGCCGGACCGTAAACCACCATGATTTCAAGTAAAGAGTTAAGGGATCTATGAAAGACCACCGTGCTAGCCCAAAAAATGCCATGATCAAAATTGACAAAATCAAAAACATCTTTTTTGGTGCCAAGAAGAAGACCACCCGAGTGGCCATCAGGGGCCAAAAAATTCTAGTTGAATCTATCTATCCTAGCAACGACCGAGAGCTCACTAGGGGAGAAGGAGGGTCTGAGAGTCTCGACAAGGCCAATAAAATCAACATTTTCAGACCGAACCAAATCTTTAAGTTGGTCCCTGTGCCCCCTAGCGCTGAAACCTCTGATGTTCCAGAATAGGGCCTTCATCTGAAGGAAAGGTTTTTAATTCTAAGACTTGACCTGCTCAGAGCCTTGTAGGATTTAGCACGTTTCCCAACCCCGTGTTTAGTAACAGCCAGGGAAGCCTGACTCGTATCATCTCCCGCCTCATCCCCACCGGCCACAACCAGTGGGGCACTCAGACCCACCCCAACCTCCTTGGCTTTTGCAATGTCTGCCTGAGCTAATTCATTCGCCCTAATAACTCCAAGTAAAGCAGTGGGAGAGCCCAAACTAGCGTCTAAGAAGATGCCCACATCATCTAAAATACTAAGCAAATGTTCATCAGATTGAGACGGAAGCACTAAATGAACCGGAGAATGCACAACGGGGCAAGAGGAGGAGGGAACTGGGCGCGAACCTGAAGGAGGCAGATCCCGAGCCGCAGCGCGCCGAGCAGCCCGATCAGCCACCCGCTCACCGCAGTTGGAGACACGGCCACTTTTACGAGTCATGGAAGCGGGCGACCGCACTAGAATAGGGCGAGCACGGCCGGGAGACGCCGCAGCAGAGGACAGACCCGAGGTCGTGCCCAAGTCAGCATCAAGCCTGCGACAGAGCCCAGCCGTAGACTGCCTTGAATCACTAGAAGCTCTGCTCTTAGCAGAGTATTTCTTGACCGACGACTTATTCTTCTTCTTGGAGGCAGAGGGGCCAGCCGGGGGCAGATCTTCGATGCCAAAGAGGGAAGGAGAGGCAGGGCGGGCAGGAAGATTAGAGCACACCGCCGAGAATGGAGTGCCCTTGGCCCCAACAGAAGCATCCCCTCGAACCAAGTCCGGCAGCGAGTCATTGGCCCCCCGACCGACCGGAGAATTCTCCTTCAATATATCCTGGTCTTCAGGGGAGAGCCCGTCCCACTCCGACTAGGTTAAGCGCTGATCAGTGCCATGCATAGAATCGCTCGGGCAACCATCCCCATCTTTGCTCTTGTCGTCATTGCCAGAGGCCGGGGGCGGGGGAGGAGGTGGGGGCGACACCGGACCCGAAGCACCCTCCACCCGAACCCTGGGCCGAAAGCCACCAGCCGAAGGGAAGACATCAATGGAACCACGAATACACAGGGGGTCAACACACCAAACCCGCAGATGGATCGGCCCAAGGATAGCCAAAGAATCTTGATCGCCCTCAATAGGCTTGCCGATGAGAACCCCGAAGGCCATCAGAAACGCCGTGGTACGCACTAAAGGAGGCACATCTTCAACTAGAACCCATACATCAGACAGGGAGGAGATAGCCTTGGACCCGTTAGAAGCAGCCTTGACCGAAACAACCAATTGATTCAGAGGTAGCGTGAAGCTAGAACAAGAGGAAATCATGCGGAGACTTGCTTTGGAACGGAAGGTCGCAGCAACTCGAAATATGAAAGCTGGCAGATTTGCCAATCCCACCCTCCCTCATCCCACATTTGGAGCTCATCAAGGACCTGGGATGTAATGCGTTTGGACTGGACAAAGATGATGCCGACGTTGGATAGCGCAGGGATAGGAGCTGCAGCAGGGACCTCCCTATCTAATGCAAAAAATGAGCACCCAGGAAGGCCAAGTCCATAGTGAACGAAGGCAGGAGGTTTGGAACGATTCTGACAGTCCACCGTGAGGTGGCCATCTTCCCTATAGATGAGGCAGAAGGGGGGATTTTGGCACCGGGACTGAAAGTGACCAGGACGGTGACACGCGAAGCAGGTGAGAGTGGGGTTGGCGACCTGAGATTGAGGAGTAATGCGACCAGCACCATGAGGGGGAGGAGGGAGGATACCATCACCAGTCGCGCCAGGCCCAGATCCGACGCCCCACCCAGCGAGAGAGCCAACGGGGCGACGGGCCGGAGCCCCCGACGCACCACGCGGAATGAAATGAGACGGCCCCCCACCAACCACCGCCGGAGCCCGCACCGACCCACCACCCAGGGACACAGCACCATGCGGGGGAGGCGGCGGGACCGGCCCTGACGAGCCAGCCCGACTCACCGCAGCCGCCACCTCCCACGGGTCGGTAGCAGCCGGAGGAGCACCATGCAAGGGCAGCGAGAGATCCGCCGGCCCAGATCCGGAGGCGCGCGGGGATGAACCGGCCGTCGCCGCAGCCGACCCCGCCTCCGGAGCGAGTGACGCCTGGAGCTTAGCGCGCAGCGCAGCTTCATACTCCAGATCAGTCGCCGCCTTGCTAGATCCGTCACGCCCCTACTTCTGGCCGGAGACAGCCTCATTGGAGGACCCGCGCGAACGATCCATCGCGACCACCGCCGTGAAAGAACGAGAGAGGGAAGGAGGAGCAGATCGGACGAAGGAGCGAATGGGGAAGCGGCGCCGACGTAGATCAGATGAGGAGGCAGGAAACCCTAGAAATGGGGGAACCGATCCCTTCCAGATCCATATATACCCGGACCGAGCCAGGCCCGGTTCGACATATGGCACCAAGGGGGGCTGGGCCTGGGCCAACCGCGGCCCAGAGTCCAGGGAAGGGAGGGGGAAAGCAGACACGCAAGCCAAGGTAGGAGCCGACCTACGCCCACCAGGCCCATCGCACGGCACAAGGGCCCACATCTCCAACGCAGGCACCACCACCCGCCCCAGCGCCAGATCTAGGGCAGGCGCCAGCGCCGCCGCCGACGAAGAGGCCGGAGCCGCACCCCCCGAAGACGAGCCGGCGAGGAGGGCCCCCGGAGAGGAGAATGGCGACACCCCCCCCCCCCGACCCCACTAGAGCCCAGCGACGCCCGAGCCGGAGACCAGGCGGCAGCACGACGGCGCCCACGGGAAACACGGCGCCAGCCATCCGCCTCCACCACGGACCCGACGAACCGACCCCGCCCGCCAGGAGCGAATTTTTGCCGACGGCCCGACGCCGAAGCCACGGGAAGGCCGCCCGCAGGTACCGGACGAGGAGGGGAAGGGGGCGCCTCAGAGTCCGACCCAGAGCCATCCGAATCCAGCGCCCAAAACCTGTTGGCCCGGGGGGAGCGCGGAGGACGGAGCGAGGCGAGGAAGCCAGTGGGGAGGAGGAGCAGGGAGAAGACCGCGGGAAGAAGGAGAGGGGGAGGTCGCACGAGGCGAGGTCGCCACCGGAGGGGATGAGGGGGCGGGTGGCTTCGCCACATGGGAGAGAGGGGGGAGAGGAGAGGCCATCTACCTTACTTTTTCGGAGCTAGTGAATTCAGGTGCACAAAAATAAACTAGACAGAAAGCAGTTGCGAGAGTGAGAACTTGAACTCGTGACCTCCCGCTAGGGGTTACCTCTTCGAAACCAATAGACCACACGAGTTTGTGCTAAGATTACAGCGCCAGGATTTAAGAACCAATTTGTATCGGCTGATCAGTTAAAGTACTATGTACATGGCAGATCCGTTTCTTTTTTCAAACTTCTCAATATTTCTTTGGGGAAAATGAAGGTTTTGAATAATGAATGAAAATCGTGAAGAAATTTATAAATTCGATGAAACTTTAAAAACGCAAAAATTATTGAAAACGTGAACAAACATTTTGAGGCTTCAAATTATGAACAAGTTTTAAATATACATTGAACATTATGTGATATAGGCTGAAAAAATTTTAAATACACACTGAACATTTTGTGATATCCGCTGAACAAATATTTAAGTACACATTGAACATTTTAGTGATATACACTGAACAATATTTAAATACACATTAAACATTTTAGTGATATACGCTGAACAATATTTAAATACACACTAAAAAAATTAGTGATATACGCTGAACAATATTTACACATTATTTTTTTGTGAATATATGTTGAATTCTTTTAAAATACACAATGAACATTTTTCAAAAATATGTTGAGCCTTTTCTTAATATATGGCTAACATACAAAGACCGTTTTTTACACTTGCAATGAACTCTGTAGAATACACGAAAAATGAAACAAAAAGTAAAAAGGAAAAGAAAAGAAACAGAAACAGAAACAGAAAAAAGAAAAAAGAAATGAAAGAAACAGAAAAAAGAAAAAAAAACAGAGCAACGGTGGGCCGGCCCAAAACTGGAGCGATGGTGGCCAGGCTTCAGCGAAGCCACGTCATTTTAACGCCTGCGGGCGTCAAATAGGATCTGCCCCAGCGTTCTGGGCGGTTGCTGTACCGCTGCTTACGTGCGCAGTCTCTTAGGCCGGCCCATTAGCATGAGAGCTCGCTTCGCTCGATCGCTCGACAGCAGCATTGCTCGTTCGATCGGTTCTGCTAAAAAAAAATCCCTATCTCAGTCCTCCATTCATCGTTTGACCCTGGACAACCGACTGTTTGACCCTGTTGACTCTTGACTTAACAAATTTTGAAAAAAAAAACAGTCGAGGATAAAAAAGGGTCAGCAATTGAGAAACGAATTATGAATTTGAGAAAACAATATCACGAATACAAAAAAAATCAAGAATTGGAAAAAAGATCACAAATACCATTACCATTAACTGACCCGTTGATTGTTGACTTGACCCATTGACCATTGGCTCAACTTTCGAAAAACGTTCACGAACTTGGAATGTTCGCAGATTTCAAAACAAGTTCACGAACATGCAAAAAGTTCATGAATTTCGAAAAAAAATTATCATGTACTCAAAAGAGTTAATAAATTAAAAAAAACAAAAAATTTCAATTTTCTTGATGAAAGTTTGTCCATTTGCAAAAAGTCCACGAATTTGGGAGAAAATTCACTAATTTGAGAAAATTCACGTATTAGACATTTTGATAATTTTCAGTAAGTTTGCAGTACTGAAAAAATCATGAACTTGATAAATTAATTGGATTGAATTAAAAAATCAAAATTTAGGAAAAAGTTCATGAAATTTGCTAAAGGTTCACGAATTTGAGAGAAAAAAATAAAGAACGAAGTTTAGAAAAAAAAACAATTCATGCATTTGAAAATGAAGAAGTGAAAGGTAAAGAAAATGAAAAAAAATAAAACAAAACGAAAAAGGAAAAATAAACGGAAAATGGAAAAGACCAGGCAAAAACCAACTGAAACCAGATAACCAGGGGCTTCTTTTTTCCTGTAATTTTAAGAAGGAAGTGCAGCAAGGGTGCACCAGGTACCATTTTTCCTGTATTTGGAGCCTGAAGCGCTAGATAAGACTTGGGATTATTATAAAGTCATGACAAATTGGGCCAGGCAGCATTTGGGCCGTCATCTACTCGTTGGGGTCGTCGCTGGCTGGACGAGCGCAGGCCGACAAACGTAGAATAAGAGTCGGCAGTTTTATTTAATTTTCGAGTAGGTAGTAGCTTCGACTCGTTGGAATAATCCCATACCGGTTTTGAAGCTGAGATTAGGCGGTTCAGAGGGCAATAAAACCAGAACCAGGGACACCGATCAAAGCATAACTTTCTCGGCCTCTTGGCTAAGATCAAATGTAGTATCTGTTCTTATCAGTTTAATATCTGATACATGGATCTACGGATCCATGATATATTAAGTTAACTTTTTTGTGGGGGAGAATCCACCTGTTGGCGGTTCTCACGCGTTGTCCAAGTGCTGCACTACTGCTTGGAACAGGCGCACCCCAACCAAAACAGAATAATAGTTTGGTCCAAATTCGTGTGCAAGGCCTTTGCCTGGATCCAAAAGATCACACACTTCTCCACTACGACAGCATAGATTCGGTATGCAGAAGTTCTGAGCTAGAACAGTAAAAGTAAGCTTCCGATTTCACCTATGCTGAACACCAATTCACAGCTAAGTATGATCCAGAGTTACAGTAAGTTTTACACGATCCGTGATTTCACACAAAACCGCAAATGATACACGCCGAGCACGCCTCTTCCATCATTGATAGCTGATGAGCAACAAAAGGACAGCGTGAGTAGTCACGCCACGGGCCATCACAAAAAGTTATGCATGGAAATTCAATAGAATTGTTGGGGAGTGAATGCATTCATTCCTCTGCCATTGCATCTCTTCCACGTGTAAGCACACCAATCGATTCCCATTCCAGGGCACAGACGACATCCTGTGTAGAAGCACAAGGAGAAAATTAAAGCAAGTACAAGAAAGAAGGAAAAATCTTGCTGTTTTCAACCTGGAGCAGACAAACTTACAGAAGGGTTCTGAGGATCGATATCAAAGGAGTTGATAGCACAGGGCTCGGCAAGCAATTCAAGAGGCCTCTCATCTAGTGACAAAATTGTCATATCATAAGCAATTGGAATAAGTCAACAATAGACACATTAATTCAATGCTTTCTGGGTAAAGTCTCACCTTGTTCGACGATTGCAAGGATTCCATCCTCTGAGCACAGCATCACAGGTAATATTCTTGTTGAGACAGACGAGATAATATCAGAAGACTGTGTGTAGTTGTCAAAAAGAACCTCCCAGACCTCACTCTCGCACACGGGTTGTGCCGTTTCGTCAAGGCCTACACCAGAGAGTGGTATTGGCTGCTGTGCCCAGCGTAGGTCCCAAGCAAATATTGTTCCTGAGGAGCCTCCCACCTACAAAAAATCAGAGAATCAGAAGTGATTTATATTTGTAGTAATGGCTCATCTAAACACTCCCATTAATTCGTTTCTAACTATCTGGCCAGTTACACGTACTCTAGACTTAACATTGTGATCCAAGTTGTGCAGCTCAATCACCTTGCCACTCGACAGTCAGCAGTTAATCCGTACCACTTCCTAGGCCCAGTCTCCCACAGTTACTACTAGGCTTACTTGCCACGTATACAAACCACAGATGCTGAATGTGCAACATAGGGGCTGGACACTGCTGGGCTAACCAACAATTCCACTACGTATATTTTGTAAGTCAGGTAGTCAAAACAACTCTGAATATATTTCACAATGAAAAATTAGAGCATCCTTAGTTGAGGTAAGTAACACTTGCAGCTCATTGTTGTTTATCACATGCAAAAAGAGTTCTGTTCAAAGCTCGCTCTTCTTTGGTAAATGTAGGAAGTGAAACTTTAAGAGCAAAGTGCAGCTAGTGCCTTTACAGTATAAGCTTAACAAAAGAGCAGCATCCAGCCCCTAAGTTGCACAATACTATTAAGCCCTTTGGTAATTCCATTTCAATCTTTTGAGTTACGCACAATATAAGCTTAACATGGAAACAATGTGCATAGCTTCTGAGGATTACGATGAAATTGGCAAAAGCATCCAACCCAAGGATATTGCAAAGATATTGGTCACCTTTACCTCTGAAAAGGCTTCAATTGTTATATACAAACCAAAACATATAGTACTTGATATACTCTGAAAGAGTAAAAGGGGTGCTATTCATAACAACTGCTGCCTCTGTACTATTTTTGACTAATATTTATTTATGGAAGACTGATTTACCTATGTATATTGATGATTTATTGACATAGGATTGCTCAGCCTCAATAAACTAAATCAGGGCCTGTTTCGAATACTGGAATTTTGCAAGTTTTGGGGATAGACGTAAATGTTCACTTAGTGTTGGATGTTCTATCCTACTGAATTTCATGTTACAAATTGGTCATATTGCTGGCTAGCCATGATGGCATTCCCTCAAAAATATTTGGTCATATTGCTGTACATTGACACTAAGTTGTTTGACTTTCAGCTATATACATGAGTTCTTACGATGGGTAGTCGCACTACCATATCCCTGTGTGTATATATACCATATAACGGGCCATAAGGGGGCAGGTGTACACAAGACTAAGAGGGCCATACCTAGCACCGCCGACCTAGGCAGCCTATGCTCTGGGTGTAAAACAACGATTCTTGCAGGTACTCATATCCGGTCCAGACACCTAGGCATATACGACGAGGATATCCTCATGTACAAGAATGGAGGTTATGTTTTATGGTCAACACGAGGCTAACAAATTTCATAGGAAATTGTAAAAATGATGATTTATTTAACTACCACGCGTAAACTGAAGTGAACATTCATTTGCCATTTGCCAGTTCATGTAAAGAGAGATATTGACCATACCACACAGACATGCTTTCTTGATGGATGTATATCAATGGAGTGCACCATGCCGGTGGCGACACCACGACCCCTAAAAAATCACAGTTCATCAAGTCAGCATAAATAGCACTACATGGTGCAGTCGGGATGATGAAAACTCAATGAAATGAAGTTTAACAGCGCAAAGACAATGATCATTTCTGAGTTCTTAAATTTTATCACAGGTTAGCAGATATGATCTTGAACAGCTGATGTCGAGAAGGAACAGTTCAAAGAGGAATGTGCGTATCAATTGTGGACTAGATATCGACAGTAGACTATTGGTTCAGCCACCAGTTGAAATTTGTAAGAACTACAATCAGTGCCATATTAGAACACGTGAAAGAACCTTGACCGTACAACTATATATTTGCTGGGAGGCTACAGCTGAAGCCACACGACTTGCGCCAGTAAACTTGGACCTAAAAGCCATAAATTGTCTGAATATCCTCGGACGTCCAAACTTTCCACATCTCATTTAATAGAACCAGAACCAGCTAGCACACACATTTGAGAATATCTTAGTGGTACAATATGCTTCAAACATAGGCAGACATGACTGCAGCTTATGAAGTTTGGCACCTGCAAGCTTATGTGTAGCTACTGATCGACGAATAAAATGAAAAAAAGAATGAGCAATAGCCTCCAAGCATTTACATAATATTTTGAATCAAACTGCTACCAAACATAATCATCTTGACATGAGACCATAACACGAACACATAGGTATCTGGTTGAAATGAAGTATCCGTGTATCAATGCATTGCCACTGAGATAAAATTTCCCAACCAACCATACCCAGACAATAACAGAACTAGTGAAGTATAGATCCCTGAACTTCAGAATAATCGGTGGAAACTGAGCGCTTTCGAGCGATCAACCAAGCAGCAGAAAGTGCAAGAGCCGGCACTCACCAGACGCCCTTGCACTGCGCCACCACGGCGTCCCCTTTCCTGCGGTCCCACCACTGCACGCCGCAGCCGGCGCCGCCGGTGGCGAACTCCGCCGACGAGGCCCATCTCGCCGCCCCGTACCCTGACATGCCCTTCCCATCCCACACCCTCCTGGCCACCACCCTGCCGTCGCCGCCGTCCGACACCACGTGCACCCTCCCGTCCTCCCCCGCCGTCACCCACCCCTCGCCGCCGCAGTCGAGCCCGCGCACGGGCCCCACATGGAACCCCGCGCCGCCGGGGACGGACACCGCCGAGTCGGTGTCGAAGGAGGAGGGGAGGAGGTGGAGGGAGCCGGAGGAGGTGGCGGCGGCGAGGACGGAAGGGGAGCAGCGGAGGGCCGTGGGCCGGGAGGGGAGCGGGAGGGAGGCGAGCGGGGAGGCGGGGTCGTGGAGCGGTAGGAGGCTGAGGCGCGAGGAGGCGGGCACGGAGGGGTCGTGGACGGCCGCCGCGAGGTGGCGGCCGGAGGAGGCGGAGGACGGGAGCCAGCGGACGATGTCGATCGAGAAGGGGAGCGGGTGGCGGCGGAAGGAGGGAGAGTCCGCCATTGTTGGCTGTTGTTTGGAGGGTTTGGGGCGGTGGTGCTGGCTTGGAGTCGCGCTCCCAACGGCGGCGGAGCTAGGTTTCACGGGCGGCGGCGCGAGCTGTCGTTCGTCTATGGGGAATTCTCTTCGTGGGCTGCACTGCACGGCCTTTAGACGTCCCTGGGCTGCAGCTGCCGAAGTGAATAGTGAAAATGGTCTATCCTAAAAAAACAGTAATGAAAATGGTCCCTATCTCTCTTTTGCATCTCCGTCTTTGTATATCCATATTATTTTAGTTCAATAAATATTTTATAAATATAAAATAAATATTATATAGTACTCCATCTGTAAAAAAAATATAAGACCTTTTAGATCCCTATATATTTTTACAGGGAGAGTATATTTTTATTATTACTTTCATATTATTATTTAAAATATTCATGTTTCAATCTCATTGACATATATTGCATTCAATTCCCACAACAACGTATGGAGTATCCTCTAGTTTGTCTACAGAAACAAGGATATGTAAAATGTAATCGACATATATAGTGTGCAAGAGTTTCCCACACTAATGTTTTGTATATTTAGAATTTAGCTAGATGACGCTAAGACCCCCTTGATCTTCTCTACATAATGAGCTCTTTCGTGCAGCTCATCGTGTATGCATTGTGGATTACTAAAATGAAAAGTACATTCATGTAATTTTCATGTGTGTGGGCATCATGCATGTCATCCATGCATGTACATGAATTGCATACTGGAAGCATGACTGAAGGGTCTATAAATTGAGGCTGTGTTCAGCAACCTATGCATCAATCAAGAGGATATATATGAGGATATGCGGTCATCTAGAAAAAAATGGGTTGTGTAGGTATTTTTGTAAGCCCTACATGTGAGCTGGGATATTAGAGAATAACTGAGATGTTATTACATGGAGCTTGATTGTGGGGCTGTTCATGTGAGAGATGCTTTCCCCCAATGTGCTTTGCTTGTAAACCCTAGCTAGCACACCCCTGCTATTCTTGTGATTCTATGAATGAGAAGAGACTGCCAATGAATATCAGTGGAGGATGATTAGAAAGATAGACTACAAATTGTAGAAGAATTGGTTTTTGACATCCTCAAGAAATGCACTGACTCGTAGAAAAGTTAGCTTGCTAAAAAAATATTGGATGGAAAAGAATAGAATGTCATTTTTCCATTCTTGAAAACTCGCATGTGCATTGCTTCGCGTCTGCCTAGCTCTTAATTTTTGCGAGGAAAAAGAGAATCCATTCATCAAGCGGCGGCCAAGTCTGCATTATATAGGTTAGGTACCTCGTCCGGTCCAGACTGAAGCCACACTGCAGTGCACTTCTGTATTCTACCATAGTTTGCTAAAAAAGTGGCTAACAACATTTTGCTCCCGCCTAACATGCTTGAATATGAACTCCCTATTATCCTGACGAAGTGACGATTTAATCTCATGGACCATCATCATATATATTGATCTGTTGTCTCCCTGATCAGTGGTCATCTGAATAAGCTCTGGGCAATCTGACTGGATAACGATTGGCAAAGCTGACCACTAGATGGCTAAGGAGATGCCTTCCACACAAGTTGCTAATTCAGATTGCAACGGCGTTGCACAATGTTGTAACTCACAGCGGGAGGAGTATATAATTGCACCACCACTACTAGGGAAAACCCTACTAGTAGCGCTTGAAATATGCATAGCAGTAGCGCTAGGTCCAGCGCTACTGCTACCGCGCTACAGCTAAGTTGTAGCAGTAGCGCTACTGGTAAGTATTGTTAGCAGTAGCGCTGCCTGGACCAGCGCTACTGATAACTATCTGTAGCGCTTGTCCATATGAAGCGCTGCTGCTAAGCCAGCGCTATTGCTAGGTGATTTCCAGCGCTACTGCTAATGTTCCTACTTTCGCTGATCCGCACCCCTCTACATATTTGTGTTGTATTTATACAGGCTCTATACAATAGTTTCATCGGATCATACTAAACATACACTATTCTCATCATATCATAGACATACAATAGTCTCATCATACCATCATCATCATCATCATCATTCAACACAAATATCATCACATCTCGAAAATAGCGATACACAAGTGCGATCTGAAGGAAATATGCCCTAGAGGCAATAATAAAGTTGTTATTTATATTTCCTTATATCATGATAAATGTTTATTAATCATGCTAGAATTGTATTAACCGGAAACTTAGTACATATGTGAATACACAGACAAACAGAGTGTCCCTAGTATGCCTATACTTGACTAGCTCGTTAATCAAAGATGGTTAAGTTTCCTAGCCATAGACATGTGGGATCACATCATTAGAGAATGATGTGATGGACAAAGACCCATCTGTTAGCTTAACACTATGATCGTTTAGTTTATTGCTATTTCTTTCTTCATGACTTATACATGTTTCTATGACTATGAGATTATGCAACTCTAGAATACCGGGGGAACACTTAGTGTGCTATCAAACGTCACAACATAACTGGGTGATTATAAAGATGCTCTATAGGTTTCTCCGATGGTGATTGTTGAGTTGGCATAGATCGAGATTAGGATTTGTCACTCTAATTGTCGGAGAGGTATCTCTGGGCCCTCTCGGTAATGCACATCACTATATGCCTTGCAAGCAATGTGACTAATGAGTTAGTTGCAGGATGATGCATTACGGAACGAGTAAAGAGACTTGCCGGTAATGAGATTGAACTAGGTATGATGATACCGACGATTGAATCTCGGGCAAGTAACATACCGATGACAAAGGGAACAACATATATTGTTGTGCGGTTTGGCCGATAAAGATCTTCGTAGAATATGTAGGAGCCAATATGAGCATCCAGGTTCCGCTGTTGGTTATTGACCGCAGATGTGTCTCGGTCATGTCCACATAGTTCTCGAACCCGTAGGGTCCGCACACTTAACGTTCGACGACGATTTTTATTATGAGTTATGTGATTTGATGACCAAAGTTTGTTCGGAGTCCCAGATGAGATCACAGACATGACGGGGAGTGTCGCAATGGTCGAGACGTAAAGATCGATATATTGAAGGCTATATTCGGATATCGAAAAGGTTCTGAGTGGTTCGGGTATTTTTCGGAGTATCGGAGAGTTATGGGAATTCGTCGGGGGAAGTATTGGGCCTTAGTGGAAAGGAGAGAAGGGCCACAAGGGGAGGCCGCGCGCCCCCCATGGGCTGGTCCGAATTGGACTAGGGAGGGGGCGGCGCCCCCCTCTTTCCTTCTCCCTCTCCTCTCCTTCCTTCTTCTCCTACTTGTACTAGGAAAGGGGGAAACCTACTCCTACTAGGAGTAGGAATCCCCCCTTTGGGCGTGCCCCTTGTGGCCGACCTTCCTCCTCCTCCCTCCTTTATATACGGGGGAAGGGGGCACCCCATAGATACACAAGTTGATCTTTAGCCGTGTGCAGTGCCCCCCTCCACAGTTTTCCACCTCGGTCATAATGTCCTAGTGCTTAGGAGAAACCTTGCGTCGGTAACTTCATCATCACCGTCACCACGCCATCGTGCTGACGAAACTCTCCCTCGGCCTCAGCTGGATCTAGAGTTCGATGGACGTCACCGAGCTGAACATGTGCAGATCGCGGAGGTGTCGTGCGTTCGGTACTTGATCGGTTGGATCACGAAGACGTTCGACTACATCAACCGCGTTACTAAACGCTTCCGCTTTCGGTCTACGAGGGTACGTGGACACACTCTCCCATCTCATTGCTATGCTTCTCCTATATAGATCTTGCGTGTTTGTAGGAATTTTTTTTTTGAAATGCTATGTTCCCCAACAGTGGCATCTGAGCCAGGTCAATGCGTAGATGTTATATGCACGAGTAGAACACAAAGAGTTGTGAGCGATAATAGTCATACTGCTTACCAGCAGGTCATACTTTGATTTAGCGGTATTGTTGGATGAAGCGGTCCAGACCGACATTACATGACCGCGTTCATGAGACTAGTTCTACCGTCGTGCTTCGCACACAGGTGGCTAGTGGGTGTCTATTTCTCCAACTTTACTTGAATCGAGTTTGACTACTCCTGGTCCTTGTTGAAGGTTAAAACAGCACACTTGACAAAAAATCGTTGTGGTTTTGATGCGTAGGTAAGAACGATTCTTGCTAGAAGCCCGTAGTAGCCATGTAAAACTTATAACAATAAAGTAAAAGGCGTCTAACTTGTTTTTGCAGGGTATGTTGTGATCTGATATGGTCAAGATGTGATGAGATATAAATTATTGAAGGAAATATGCCCTAGAGGCAATAATAAAGTTGTTATTTATATTTTCTTATATCATGATAATTGTTTATTATTCATGCTAGAATTGTATTAACCGGAAACTTAGTACATGTGTAAATACATAGACAAACAGAGTGTCACTAGTATATCTCTACTTGACTAGCTCATTAATCAAAGATGATTAAGTTTCCTACCCATAGACATGAGTTGTCATTTGATCCCGTGATCATATCATTAGAAAATGATGTGATTGACTTGACCCATTCGTTGGCTTAGCACTATGATCATTTAGTTTATTGCTATTGCTACGGCGCCCGCACTTGAAGCACTCGATATCCAGTGCCTCCTCCACTGTGATGGGCTTCTCCGCCGTACCCTTGGACGCACAGGGCAGCGCCACCGCCAGTGGATCTGCAGGCGCACGCGGCTTCTTGGCCATTGGGTCTCCGTGGCCCCCACCACAGTTGGGGTGAGCCTCATGCTTCCTCTCAAGCTCGCGCCGCCGCTGTTGAACCTTCTTCTTCTTCTTGCGCTCCTGCCGTTGGATTATCTCGTATATAAACATGGTATAGATACATACAAGAGATATACCTACCACGTGACACATGCGGTAAGCAATTCAAACAAATAAAAAAAGATATACCTGGAAATAAACCCAAAGAATCTTAACGATAAATGGTCTGATCGCATGGTACAATAGGACTCTGCAGAAAAGGCGCAATACGTTGGGGACGATAATAGATCGAACTCTAGGGACCCAGGAGCGAGCCCAAACATCTGGTGGACGACGGCTCCGGCAAGGACCGCGGCGACAAGCACGGCCGGTAGAGCAGCATCACCACCGACGGCCACCGCCAACTCTGGCCGATAGCCAGCCGCCAGTGAGTGCCCTCTCGTTTGGATCGTCTAGTAGTGTCTAATCTTTTCTTTCGATCTCCAGGTTTGAGAACTGGTGTACTTAACTGTTCGATATGATCATATACAGTGAGTAAAAAAGAAAGCACAAGAATACCAGTACCGCCGGCGTCGACGACCACCACTGCCGTGGATTCTGCTTCCCTCCACTTCAAGCTAAACTACGAGCAAGTCAAGCACCTTGCCATCGGCGAGGTCGTCTCCGTCGGCCAACACCTGTGGAGGATCGACTGTTACCCGCGGGGACCCGTGTTCTACTCCAAAAACGACATAGGAAATTACGTTTCCATCTTCCTTGAGCACATGGGTGATTCCAGTACGCTCCAACTTCGTCGCCTTCATAAAGGATAGAGATGACAATCTATCAGAAATACAAGTAAAGACTTACCTTCACAAGTTCACATTCATGGGCGACCCCGCCAACCTTGACGACTGGGGGTGGCGTCGGTTTGTGGAAAGAACGGTCCTCGAGGAAAACTATGTTATTGAAGGACACATCACGTTCGTATGCACCATCATGGTCACGCGTTATACTACCCCTCATGTCACCGTGCCGCCATCCGACATCAAGAACCATCTCGGCTGCTTACTGGATCAGGCATATGGGACGGACGTGTCATTTACTGTCGACAGCGAGAAACTCCCCGTGAACCGAGTGATTCTTACAGCCCGCTCACCCGTCTTCAAGGCAGAGCTTTTTGGGTTCATGGCTGAAGCTACAATGGGATCCATCACGCTGCACGATATCACACCTTCAACATTCAAACGTATTCTTAGGTTCATATACACGGATGAGTTTCCTACAACAGAGGATAACCTTTCCAACGAGGTATTGTTTGATTTACTCGCCGCTGCAGACTGGTACGCACTAGACCGGCTAAAGCTTATGCATGGGCGGATCCAGTGTGGGGTCGTGTAGGGGCGGTCGCCCCGGGTAAATTTTCTAAACCTAGGATACCCCTACTGGTTTTTCCAATGGCCGCCATGGGAGAGAGCAGCTCTCGTGTAACCTGTAGGTTCAATCGTAGAGGAGGAAGTTACGAGGAGGAAGATGAGAAGATGACGATTCGTCTGTAAATTGTAATGTAAGATGGGCCAATGACTAAGGCCCAATAGCGTGAGCCCATTATTTTTTGTAAAGTTCTGGCCTTCCCAATTCTGTCGATAGGACCCCTAAAAAACTCCACCGAGATGTATTGCGCGATCACGCCGCCTCGCCTCCATGATGCGGTGCCCTACGTCGCCGGTCCGCAAACTCGCCGCGGCGCTGCCCAGCTCCTTCCCCAACAGATGCCGCTCGACGGGGAAAAGGAGGAACCTACATGTTCCTGCGGCCGTCTGCGCGAGAGGCAGCATCGCCACAGCCAAGCGCCCGCTTAAATCTACAAGCGATCAGCCAGCAGAGAGAACAAGCAGCAAGTTCGTTCATTCTCCCCTAATCTTCGTCTACTCTCATGCTTCTATTTTTTTTTATTTCTTGTTATTTTGGCCAAATTCTTGGAAGTTAATTACCAAATTTGATGGCATATGAACCTAAGAAGATGAAGCAGACCTTATATGAATTTTTTGTTGCGTTATATATATTTTGGCTTGAGAATGTAACTACTTTAAAATATTAATTGTATTGATCGTCTAGTCTGGATCCATACTACTTGGCCAATTAATTTTATTGTCTTCTTTCATTGCATTGTGTCTTCAAAATTTTGTTTTCTATACAAGTCTGCCCTGGGTAACTTCAAATTCTGGATCCGCCACTGAGCTTATGTGTGTCCAAAAGTTATGGGATAATGTGTCAATGGATACAGTTACGGATATTCAAGCTTGCGCTGACATGTACAATTGCCTCGAGTTGAAGAACAAGTGCATTGACTTTATTGCAAAAGAGGAAAAAGCAAAGAGGTCTCTTGTTTGAAAAACGGTTCGAAGAAGCCCACGACTTCAACAGGCTAAGCACAGATTTCATAGATTATTTTTGATGAGTTTAGACTTTAATTAGGACAGTAGTGCTGGAACATAATATACTGAACTATTTCACATTTGTGTTTTCTTTTGTCTTTTACATTGGTGCATTGGCACCCAGGATTCTATTTGCAGTTTGGCAAGAACTATGGTTTTCTTGCGTTGACAAGTGTTTTACGTAATACAAGAATCGTTGTGATCTTTTGAAAATGTGTACAGATGGGGATTAATTTATTGTTTTTTGTGTTTGCTAAATTCCTATAGTAGATATGATTTCTAGTTTGTTAGAAGACTTCTACCAAGTAAGACTATGTTGCATTCTGGAGAGAGAAAATGCTACCAATAAACAGTTGGACACGTCTAACCCGCGGCCGGCTGCTCATTAGCCCTCCGTGGTGGCCTGCCGAAAAAGGTAAGTTTTTGTCTCCCTGACTCATATTAAAAAAAGTAAACAGGTGTGAATATATGTGAAGAGAATAAATAATTGCAAATCATACATGTGAATGAATGTGAACACATTTAATTCATGTTTTCATTTTTTTCTTAAAAACCATAACTTTTAAACCGCGCATCGAAATTAAGATTCGTTTTCACTGTTGAAACCCTCGCGACGTGCTCTTCAAAAGTAGATCCCACATGAGGATGTTTCGACGAACTAGTCTTCTTGCCAACTAAACATCAATGTCTGTGTAACTAGACTACATACCGCGCCAACTGGGCATATGTGTGTGCCAATAGTCGTGACAACTAAACATCAATGTGTGTGCAACTAAACTACATTGCCGCGCCAACTGAGTATGTGTGTGCCAATAGTCCTGTCAACTAAATATCAATTTATGTGCAACTAGACTACATTGTCGCGTCAATTGCTCATACGTGTGTGCAACTAGTGCCCTGCCTACTAAACATCAATGTGTGTGCAACTAGACTATATTACAAGCCAACTAAGCATATATGTGTGCAACTAGACTATATTACAAGCCAACTAAGCATATGTGTGTGCAACTAGTCTTCATGCCAGCTAGACATCAATGTGTGTGCAACTGGACTACGTTACAAGCCAACTAAATATCAATGTGTGTGCAACTAGACTACATTACAAACTATGACAATTCATATGCGACTATGCGGACCAGATTGTGCAAGTACATGTGCCAACTAGGACTACTATGTGTGCAACTACAACTATTGTGGATGCAGCTTCAAAAAACTGGGTTAAAAAAAATTGCACCATGTAGTACTAAAGCTGCACAAAACAGTACTGAAGTTGCACAATATAGCACCAAAGTTGGCATAAAAAAATTTCGTTGAAACATACCCATGTGGGATTTAGTTTTAAAGATCTCGTCGCAAAGAATTCAACAGTGAAGACGGATCTGAATTCTGACGCGCGTTTTGACAGATATGGCTTTTTAAAAATTTGGAAAACCAAAATAATTGTATGTGAAGCTGTTTTTTTCAAATCGAACTATTAAATACTGATAATGACATGCACTAGCAGACAAAAAACAACTCATGCATGGCTAGGAAGCGCGGCCGCTCGTTGTCTCCAAATAGTGCGTATTCACTTTTTAGATTTTAGGCAAACAGTTATCCAAATAGATGAAAATGTATAATATATTTTGTAAATAATCGCTTACACTGTCAACGCAAGTTTTTTTCTCAGACGTCCACCAAATTGCATATCAGTTTGTATTAAGAAAATTTCTGGAGAAAGCCCTAAAAGTTACATAATCCAGTAGAAAACAAAGATTACTAATAGATGGAAAATACAAAGGCATTTAAAGTAATTTGTGACTAATTGTTCTTCCGAGATTTTTTACCGCAACTTCGTGATATGTACTACTCCAACGAGAATAATATCCTTTCATCTCCAAAGAAACTGGAACATCCTCATGCACTGCTATCAATATCTCTCGCGCAGGATACATGCATACATCCAAACAGAACGACTTAAAATATTTGCATCACTTCCTTGAACCTAATCTAGGAAGCAAACAAAACAAGCCTTCACAATTACATGGGTCTTAATCCGTGTGGCATCGCCTCTTCTCCTGCCATTTGCATGTAGCCCATGCACTGCTATTCGCATGCTGTCAATGCATTATGATTTCTGTCATACATACAGAACTCGGGAAGTGATGTGCAGAGTATGCACTCCATGCACAAACAAAGCCTTTTCATTCTAGCATGTTGCCTTGTTCGATGCACCTCTGCCTTCAGATATTGTAAAAGCACTAGCACATATGCCCGTGCGTTGCAACGAGATAATAAAATTATATGCCTCTAGCTCAATATAAGAATGAATCAAGACCCTCACATATCCGTATTCTCTAGTTCAACATGGCACCCTTTAATTAGGGCCAAACTAGTATATTCTTTTTTATTGACACATGCCTATAATTTGTTTCAATTATAATTAATCAGCATTTTTTTTTTATTGGCACATGGAAGCTACCACTGTCAATAACTTATGGTGTCCCTTATTCTGAACAAGCCGACTTAACTCGATGCGCCGGATGCAGAGCAGGCCCAATATGGGAGTGATCGACCTCACGACCTCAAAGACCCGACCACATGTTGCTAGCCACTCAAACAAACGTGTTCTGCTAACCAATGGTCAGCATAAATATAAAAGAATATAATGCAATGCGAGATTCGACACTTTTTTAAAAAAAATTCAAAAACCGATAACTATGAAATCCAAATATACATGGCAACATGAAAATTTTCCAAATTACACGCATTTTTAAAATGACGAACAAAAAATTGAATGGAACATTTGTTGAAATCCACAAACATTTCTTAAAACATGAACGTTTTATAAAAATATGTTTTTCTAAGTTGTGAACAATTTTTGGAAACAGGAAAATATTTTGAACATATAGAAGAAATTTAGAAATGTGTCTTTTAATGCAAATATTATTTTCAATTTTTGAACACATCACTAAAACAATAATTCTAATTTGTAACATTTTTTAAATCTTGAATTATTTTTTGAAAAACCCAAAAAAATTCAAAAAATGGGAATAATATTTTATAGTCTGAAAAAAAATCGGAATGAGAAAAAATTATAATTTCAAACATATTTAAATAGGAACACAATTCTGGAATTCATAACATGAACTACCGAATATACTTGGCAACTTGAACAATTTTCCAAATTATGGATGTTTTTTTTTTGAAAATTCCAAACATTTTTGAACAAATCAAGAACAAATATTTGAACAGAACATTTCCTGAAATGCACATACATTTCTTAAAGACATGAACCTTCTTATAAAAATGCAGATTTTTTTTAGAAAATGTGTTTCTTTAATTCGAACTTTATTTTCAATTTTTAAACATATTGTTAAAACAAGAATATTTTTTGAATTTGAAACATTTTTAAAATTCATTTGTTTAGATGTTGAACAATTTTTGAAAAATACAAACATTTCTTGAAAAATGGGAGTATTTTTGTAATTTTTATTTGAATAAATTTTGGCATGACAAAAAAATCCAAACATTTTGCAGAGTAGGAACACATTTTTGTAGTTTGTATTTTTTTACGAAATTTTGAATAAAAATTGAAAAATTACAATTGCGAACATTTTTTAAAATTTTTGAATTTCTGAAAAAATGGATAAAATAGACTTGCAATAGGAACACATAAAAAAATGAGCTGCCGAGTCTTGGGCGCCCTGTGCGTAGTTTAAATTAGTTTCCGCATTGAGTGGGAAATAGAATTTTTTTTTTTGAGACAACCTCGCGAAGCTTTTATTAAGATGTCACAATGTTTACACGGACGAACGAAAGTTCTGCGGGGTGCCCTAACCAAACATGGCGGCCAACCCCGAGGGATAAAGCATGCTTCGCTAAGTTGTGAGCTTCAACATTCGAGCTCCTAAACTCATGACTAAATTTACATATCTCAAAATCATTCGATCGGCGAACTATCTCATGTATAATGGCACCATAACCCGATGAGTTTTCCTCCTTCAGATCGTCAACCACCACCTTGCAGTCAGATGCAACATGTATCCTCCTCTGATATAAATCATCTGACAAAGCTAAAGCCTCCCTGATGGCCAGTGCCTCGAGTGTCTGGGGATCAACAATATACCTGAAAAACATCGTAGAGGCTCCTTGGAACGTTCCGTCCGAGCTTCTGCATACCGCCGCCACAGCTCCGAATCTTGCTTGACCAAAAACCGTTGCATCTACATTCACCTTGACACACCTCTCAATCGGAGCCTGCCATTGTGTCGGTCTTGCTTGCACCACCGTTGCCGGTCTTTTTGTTATGCCATTGACAACCTGAAGATCTGCGAGGTAACTACTAATGAAACCATCTGTAGCACTAGGTGATTTGAAAATGTCCTCATGAATCGCCTTTCTTCGTGCTCCCCAGATGGCCCATATGGTAACAATTAACCTCACAAAATTGTTGCTGTCTAATATTTCATGTAAAGCAAACATCCACTCTTTTGGATTGATTTCCTGCCTCTCCACCAACTGTTGCACCAAATCTTCCGGCCCCAAGGCCCATATGCTGCTCGCCATGGGGCAAGTTAGTAGAGTATGTCTCCAAGTATCAACCGCACCACAGATAAGGCAAGTCTCCTCTGTCGCCATGTTACGATGCTTCAAAAGTGTTCCGGTTGGCATGGACTGACGGGCCAAACGCCACACAAACATGTGCAGTTTAGAAGGTACCTGTATATGCCAAATGCTGCTCCATTTATTCTGCTCTTGCTGGTCATTGGACGCTCCCTCCTCTTCATTTAGCCATGCTTCCCGGTGCAATTTTGTTCTTATAATCATTCTGTATGCCGATCGCACACTGAAACCCCCCCTGCTCTCCTCATGCCAGGCCCAGAAGTCGTCCACATTACGTGTACACAGTGGGATTCGCAAAATTTCCTCAGCATCAAAATGAGTGAACGTCGACCTAACCAAGTCCTCCTTCCACGAAGCAGAAGTAGCATCAATCAGCTGTGCCACCTTCATCGGCGGGTTCTGCTGTAAAGAAGCGATGGGCCTCTTGACACTAGCCCTTGGAATCCAATTTTGCGACCAGATCTCCGTGGTTTTTCCGTCCCCAATTCTTCTAATGACCCCCTGTGAAAGGATATCGCGTCCATCCAGAATTGAACGCCAGATCTGTGAAGGTCCGTAACCCAGCTCGGCCATAGGCGCGCAACCCATGTACGAAATTCTGCATAAATCATTTTTCCTTTGCCAACAGATGGAGTACGAAAGTTTAGTACCACCTCGGATATAGGGAAAAAATAATCTTTTGGCGGTGAACGGATGAAAAAATCGGAGAAACGCACATTGCTTTATTAGTAGGTATAGATATAGATTTCCAGCAGAGCTCCTAACCTATAATCGTATAATGAAAAAGCATATGCCTTTTCATTCACGACCTAAAACTCTCAACCCTAGAAAGGCTCCCGACCCAAGCTCTCACGGCCGCGCCGTTCCACACGGGGTCTCTCAACGCCGGCCGCCAACAGTCCTCCCTGCGACGCCTCTCCTCCCGCTGCCGCCGAGGTCATCACCGGGCAAAGCCTGCGCGGCGCGGCGGTGGCGGATCTCCTCGGTCGACGATCTGGATCGCGGCAGCGGTGCCCGTCCCGGCCTCTTCGACAGCAGTGCTGCAGGGTTGCGGCGGCCAGCATGGCTCGACGTGCTTGCGGCGACGAGCGGTGTAGACGGCAGTGGGTGGCCGCGACGTGCTGCAGGCGGGCCCGATCTGGGCCCAAATGGATTTGGGCGCGCGCAACCTACACTTGATTGCCCCTTCTGCATCTTAACGGCTCCGACGGTGGTATGCGGAGGTGCTCCTGGGTTAGTCCTGCAGCATGAGGAAGCCTCAGGTAGCGGCCCAAACATGGCAGTGATGGCCTACTCCTCCGCCGGAGTTGGTATGCCGACTGGTTGTGGCGGACCTCTTGGTCCCACATCTAGTCCCGGCGGCGAGTTGGGAAGGCATAGCTGCCAGTGAAATCGAGCTCGGATTACGGTCATGGCAGGTGCGACATCTATGGCTTGCTACCTTGTTGAAGGCATTGCCATTGCAGCCACCTTCTACCCACTCGATATGCTCCGGGGAAAACCCCAGATCTGACTATCCCGGATTGGACGATGGCGGTGCTCTCGGTGTCGCTCTCCCTCGTGAGGGCATTGTTTTGGAGGAGCTGCTGGATGGAGGACGCAGAGAGTGGAGCAGTGTACATCTACCGCGTCGACGACGGTGTGTCTCAGTGGCATGGCACATCAGGGTCTCGACGACGGACGTGAGATGATGGACTCACGCAGGGCAGGGGCACTGTCTGGCGTCATGGTGGCATCGACGGTAGGCATGGCAATGTCGATGCATCAGTACTTGCTCTGAAGATGGATCAGTGAAAGACGGTGGTGACGTCCTCTGCAGCGTACGCGTGCGGTGCCTGCTGAGAGTGCGCCAGACCGATATGTGCCCCAGACCTGGCATTATGGCTTGGCTGGGGCCTCCAGCTTTAGATGTTAGGTTTTGGCGCGAGGTATATTTGGTATTTGACTCGGACTTTCGGCACCCCTTCATCAAGAGTTTAGGAGTTGCGACAGATGTTGCCATGAATGGTGGCTTCAGTCTTACTGATGTATAACTTTTAAAGGTTTTTATGAATAATTAATAAGATGGCTGCATGCAACGCCCAGATGCAGAGGCCGAGGGTCATCCTCCTTTTCAGAAAAAAAAACCCGCCTTATGCTAATAATTTAATTTATTTAAGGGATTAAACTTTTCTTCATCTAGCAGATCTATTAAACTTAATCCGTCAAACCAACTTGACCAAAAGTTCTCTTCATCTTTTTCTTCATTCTTCCTTCTTCCTTCTTTCTTTTTCTCCCTTTCACGTGGCCACCGACGACTCTCGCCACTAGATGATGTACATCAGCTAGCTAGGGCTTAGAACAGATGATCCGCAAAAGTAAATGGATAAGGCTCGTCGAGCGCGATGTACACATGCGAAGATGGAATCGAGAAAGTAGGTGAATTCGTACTTCACAGGCCATGGTTTGGACACCTGTTGTTCAGAATGAGTTCTTCGCATCTTCCTTCTCCTATTGGCACGATGATGTGGTCCAAAACTCAAGAAATCACTGGAATCGGCATGGGCTACCATGTTTCTCTACATGTGATGTTTCTAGTCCATAGGATTTGACAGTTCATGCCGTTGCTCTGTTGGTGGTCGGCAACAACGGGTAGGGCGCCGTCGAGCCGTTGACGCTGAGAAGAAGCACCACAATGGTCAGAAACGTCTGGAAAGGCGAAAAAGGTAAAAAAAAATGTTTGTCGTAATCTCGCCGGAGACATTGAGGAAGGGAGGCGTGGCTAAGGGGAGGCACTGTGGGCAGCGGGATGGGCCGGGGGGTGACTCGTGAGGTGAGCGGCGGCGACAGTTGTCGTGGATAGCATGGTCGTCTCTCTACTTATCTTGAGAGATGCCCTTCTTCGGCCGAAGTATAGTCTAAAGGGTGTTTATGTAAAGGATGTGAACTTGTAAATTTAAGGAGTTAGACATTTAGTGTATCTCCCAGTTAAGTTAGGGTAGTCTTGGAGAGCACGTCACTGCATGATCTTTTCCACCTGCAGCTTTCTCCCGAAGCCTTATTGGAAGTTCGAGACCTGCAGTCCTTGTCCACCCACATGCGCCCATCCACGACTACCGCTGATGTTTGGCACTATACCTGGGGGCAAATAGAGTTCAAAGCGGCTGATTACTACAGATTCTGTTTTAGACTTGCCCCAAAGCACCCAACCTTCAGGTTGCTCTGGCGTTCCAAAAGCACCATGAAAATCAAAGTTTTCGGCTGGCTGCTCCTTCTCGATCGTTTGAACACAAGGAACATGCTGAAACGTTGTCATTACAACATTGGTGAAGTCTTTGACTGCCTTATGTGTGGACAATATATTGAAGAAACCGTAGACCACATGATCTTTACCTGCCCCTTCAGTGAAGCTTGTTGGGAGAAACTTGGCATTGACTGGCCTGAGTTTGACTCCAGACTTGATCTGATCGCACAAATCAATGAGTCTGAGCATCGACCTCTCTTCATGGAAATTTTTCTCACAGCAGCATGGAGTTTGTGGAAAGAACGCAATAACAAACACTTCAGAAGGGTCAACCCCAGCACTGGCTCTTGGTTGACACGTTTCAAGAGAGATTTTGGCCTCCTCCAACACAGGGTAAAGGAGGCTCAGAGGACATTTGTAACTACTTTTTGTAACTCTCTTACCTAATTCCCTCCTTGTACCTTCTAGACAGTAACCTCTTTCTATTCCTCCACGACCCCCCCTCCATGTGATGGGGGTGTGGTCGAACACCCCTTGTAACACTACTGTAACTCACATGTAACCTTTTCAAAAGGTAGAAATATATACACACAGTAGGAGCCTCTCCTACTGTCTTACCCCTCAAAAAAAAAGTTAGGGTTAATTCCCTTCAAATATAGCTTTTATGGCATCTGCCTGAGATGCTACAAGCTCTCAATTTTTCTTCCCAAGTGCCTCCTAGCACTGCCACATGTCAAGCAAAGATAGGTTTTCTTTTCTTCTTCTTGAGAAATAGGATTGGCCTATGTGGAGAGAGTGATTCATGCGGATCAAATCCAATCGATAAGAGAACCCCCAACTCCATTGCATCGTCGGAATACATGATTCATATTTGAAACATGTTGACCTTCATGTTTCTCTCGTGGTGTAATCCCCTCCTAAGAGTACTTTAAACACATACTCCCTCCGTTTCATATTACTTGTCGATGATTTAGTACATAGTTGTAATAAATCAGCGACGAGTAATATGAAATGGAGGGAGTACCTTGTAAATCACACTCAATTAATGCTTGAAATACATTTCCACCATCCGAAATATTGCATTTCAGCTCATTATTCTTTGATTGAAGAAACTGCACTGCAGCATGATGTCATCATCTTATTATTCTGTGATGTGAAGAAACAGACGTTACTGCAGCTAGCATATTTTCACCAGGTTATTATACTCTTTGAACGAATCGTACGGCAGCATATTCTCATTGGCAAATCCCACGGTATACTCAAGAGAGGCATGGCCTTTCGTAATATGAGATGACTATATCCCATCTATTCCCTCCATTCTTTGAAGAGTGTACTTCCAACTTTGTTAGAAAGTCAAATGTTTTTATGTTTGACTGTATTTACACAATAATATGTTAACATTTATGACATCAAAGTAGTAGAACTAGATTCATGATAAAGTATATTTTTACCACATACCCATTTGATTTCACAAATATTGCTATATTTTTGCAGAAACTCGGTCAAACTATGACCCTCCAACAAAGTTGGAAGTACACTCTTTAAAAGACGAAGGGAGTAGATGTGATTTAGCAAATCTGTAGTAATAAAAATGCATCAAGACGTACTACTAACTCCTAGCGGGCGGACCGAAACTCGCCGCCCAAATGGAAGATATGGATATTTCGATGCTGGTTCAACCGGGGCGTTCTGATCCCATTTTCCTTAGCATGAAAGCTACCGGATTTTCCCAGAAACGAAATCTCGTCTGTGTGCCGCATTCTCCGGTCCGCCCGAAGGAAACGCAACGACGCACTCCATTTTTCCAGAAAGAAACGCGCAGCAGCAGAAGAATCAACGCACCGCACCGCAGTCCCTCCCCCTCGTAGACTCCGCGGCCGGGTCCCCCACGTCAGCCGCCGCCGGCAGCCATTGACTGGCCCTCCGACCCCTCAATCCGCCGAATCCCAGCCGTCCGCGCACCTCCACCGCTCCTCCTAAAACCGCGTCCTCGTCTTGCTCCGTCCCTGACTCCGCCCCCCTCAAGAACCCCGCCGATCGACCGTCTTCTTGAATCTTGGATTCTTGATCGCGAGCTCTCCGGCCGGCCATGTCGATCCGGAAGGCGCTGGGCGCGGTCAAGGACCAGGCGACCATCGGCATCGCCAAGGTGTCCAGCGCGGTGGCGCCGGACCTGGACGTGGCGATCGTGCGCGCCACGGCGCACGACGACGGCCCCCCCGACGAGCGCCACGTGCAGGAGGTGCTCCGCCTCACCTCCGGCTCGTCCAGGATCCACGTCGCCGCCTGCGTCGCCACCGTGTCGCGCCGCCTCGCCAGGACCCGCGACTACGTCGTCGCCGCCAAGTGCCTCGCGCTGCTCCACCGCCTCGTGGCCGACGGCGACCCGCACTTCCGCCACGAGCTCGTCCGCCCCGCCGTCTCGATGGGTCGACGTGGTGGTGGGGCGCCCGTGCTCGCGGCGCTCTCCGACTTCCGCGACGAGGCGCACTCCGCGTCCTGGGACCACTCCGCCTTCGTGCGCGCCTACGCGCTCTACCTCGACGACCGCGTCCGCTTCCTCCTCGCCCTCCTCCCCGCGCCCCGCACCGTGCGCTTCGCCGACGACGGGTACGGGTACGGTGGCCGCGCTGGGGGCGCCTCGCCGCCTCCGGACATGACGGTCTCGGTCCACGACATGGACGTCGAGGGGCTGCTGGCGCGCGGGCAACAGCTGCGGCAGCTCATCGACCGCTTCCTCGCCTGCCGCCCCACCGGAGCCGCCAGGCGCAGCCGCGTCGTGCTCGCCACGCTCTGGCCCGTCGTCAAAGAGAGCGCCAGGCTCTACGAGGACGTGGCCGTCGTGCTCGCCGTCCTGCTCGACCGCTTCTTCGACATGGAGTACCCCGACTGCGTCAAGGCCTTCGAGGCGCACGTCAGCACCGCCAGGCTCGTCGACGACCTCCTCGCCTTCTACTCGTGGTGCGACGACGCCGGCGTGGCGCGGTCCTCCGACCTCCCGGAGGTCAAGCGCATCGACGACAAGCTCCTCGAGACGCTCGAGCAGTTCGTGCGTGAGCGCGGCAGGGCAGTTCAGAACTCGCCGCCGCCGCGACAGCTTCAGCACGCTGTTCAAGAAGCTTCCCCGAGCGAGGACGAACACCACCAAGCAGAGTACGACATGAACGGCATCAAGGCGCTCCCGGCCCCAGAGCATGTCAAGGCTGCGACGGTGGCGAGGCCAGAGCCGGCGAAAGCTAGCGCCGCGCCGGTGTCCAGGGCACCCGATCAGACTACTGACCTGGTGGACCTCAGGGAGTCCGCGGCAGGAGCCGACGAGCAGGGGAACAAGCTGGCGCTCGCGCTCTTCTCGGAGCAGCCACAGTCCGCGAACAGCAGCTGGGTCGCGTTCCCGTCCGATGACAGCGCCCCCAAGGCGACGACGACCTCCGCGTGGCAGACGCCGGCGGCCGAGCCGGGGAAGGCCGACTGGGAGCTGGCCCTGGTGGAGACGGCGAGCAACCTGTCGCGCCAAACCGCAGCGCTGGGCGGCGGCATGGACCCGCTCCTCCTGCACGGGATGTACGACCAGGGCGACGTCCGGCACCACGCGCGCGCGCAGGCCGCGTCCGGGAGCGCGAGCAGCGTGGCGCTCCCGGGCGCGCCCGCCGCACACAACAACCTGGCGCTCCCGGGCCCCGACGGCGCGGTCGGCGGCGACCCGTTCGCGGCCTCGCTGTCCGTGCCGCCGCCGTCCTACGTGCAGATGGCGGAGATGGAGCGGAAGCAGGAGCTGCTGGCGCAGGAGCAGAGGATGTGGGCGCAGTACCGGCAGGGCGGGATGCAGGGGCAGGCCGGCCTCAACGGGCTCGCCGTCGGCGGCGGCGGAAGCGCGTTCGCGTCGAGCACCTCGGTGCCGATGCCCATGGCCTACCACGGAGCCGGCGGGTACTACTACTAGCTCCAGTCCTCGAGCTAAGCGGCCTCTGCTCATTCCCCCGTCGAGCTTTTATATGTGAATAATACTCTGGACTCTGATGGTGATTTGCTATGAAAAAAATTGTAACGCGAACTGATTTGATCCTGCTCGATCGCTGAGGTTACCATGGCGATTGAGAATTTGAGATTGATTGTGAAAAATACTTATACGACGCAGTAGTAAACTACTGATAAGAAATCAGTTCTTCCCCCCTTGAGATTGATTGATTGTTCATTCATCCTTGATGTTTGGAGTTTGCTGGCGTACGAAATTTTCATGCCAATTTGTCACTGTCGTGATAGTGATAGAGTGTGATGTACGTATATGATGGTGATTTTGGTTTGGTACATGCTAAAACTGAAAGGTATATTGAGATCCAGCTGGGGGCTAGCATCAAAAGCCCCAGAATATGTAATGTCATACCTCCTCTGTTGAATGTTTCTTCACATCACAGAATAATAAGATGATGCTTCAATCAAAGAACAATAGGAGTAAGCTGAAATGCAATATTTTGGATGGCAGAAATATATTTCAAGCATTACTTCTGATAGTGTTTTCCCCCCACATTCCCATTAATTGACTGTGATTTACAAGGTACGTATATGTTTATAGCACTAACTCTGACTTGGTTTATTGGTCCCCTTTGTAATTTGTGCCAAAATTTAATCAAATATTTAACTAAAAAATGATAATGCATGTCAACAAAAATTATATCGTTGAATTCGTATTTGAACATAACGGATAATGATATAATTTTTTGTGACATGCATGAATATTTTATTAGTTAAATTTATGGCCAAAATTTGACACAAAATGCAATGAAGACCAATAGACCAAGACGAAGGCAGTCCTCTAGAGAGTCTCTGGTTCGTACGAAAAACGGTTCGCACTCACTACAATAAAGTTAATCTTTCTAGATTTTAGGAGGGGATTACAAGATGGGAGAAGCATGGAGGTCAACCAGCTTCAAATATGAGTATATTTGAGAGGATTTTTTTACGTTTAGGGAATTAACCCTAACTCGAAGATCCATTAAACGTCTAACTCCTTAAAATTACAAGTTCACACCCTTTACAAAAACACCCTTCAGACTATATTTGGGCCAAAGAAGGGCATCTCAAGATATGTTGTCCACGGCAAGTGCTGCCGCCGCTCCTCCCCATCGTCGCCGACCACCAGCAGAGCAGCGAAAGAGCTGACAATGTCCTATGGAGGAGAAACATCACGTGTAGAGAAACATGGTAGCCGGCGCCGATTCCATTGATTTGTTGAGTTTCGACCACACCATCATGCCACTAGGACAAGGGAGATGTGAAGAACTCATTCTGAAGAACAAGTGTCCAAACCATGGCCCTATCCATTTACTTTTCCGGATCACCTATCCTAGGCCCGATCTGGCTGACGTACATCCACTAGTGGCGAGAGTCGTCTTTGGCCGCGTGAAAGGGAGAAATAGAAAGGAGGAGGAAGAAGGAAGAAGAACATGAAGAGAACTTTTGGTCGAGTTGGTTTGACGGATTAAGTTTCCCGGATCTGCTAGATGAAGAAACGTTTAATCCCTTAAAATAAATTAAATTACAGGATTGTAGGATAGGAGATCTGCCGAAAATGCTTTTACAATATCAGAAGGCAGAGGTGCATCGAACAAGGCAACATGCCAGAATGAAAAGGCTTTGTTTGTGCATAGCGTGTATACACCACTACTAGAAAAAGGGCTATAAATAAAATGGATACTGATAGCGCACACATGTCACTACAATATAGCAGTGGCGCATCATGTCCAGATGCGCCATTAGTGTGGAAGACACTAATGGCGTCACTAGTAACAATTTTTACTAATGGCGCATTATGTAGACAGTGCGCCATTACTAAGTTTTTTCCCCTAGCTAATGGCGCACTGCCAGGGGTGCGCCATTAGTAATCTTCCCCCTAGCTAATTCGCCCGATCCCTTCGTCCCTCCCTCCACTTTCCCCCCCTCGCTCCGACGACCCCCGCGCCCCGCCTCGCCGTCTCGGTCCTCGCCGCCGACCCACTGCGCCGCCGCCCCACCCACTGCGCCGCCGCCCGGTCTCCTCCGCCCGTAAGCCCCCCTCCTCCTCCGCCCGTCCATCGCCTTCGGCCTCCTGCCCCACCCGCCGCCGCCCCACCCGCTGCTACGCCGCCATCGCCGTCGTCCTTGACCTCCTCTCCCCTCCTCTGAAGAAGCACTGAATTTTTGGCCCTTCTCTCACTCACGCTCGCTCGGCCCCTCTGTTAGGTTTCCCCCCACCCCACCCAAGCGCGCCGCCGGCTGTCTCCCTCCTCCAACTCCGACACCTCCATGCCTCGCCGCCGATGCCGCCGTCCCCCGACTCCGCCCCGCCCTCACCGCCTGACGCCGGTGAGTTCCTCGTCTCTCTGTCTCCTCTCTCGTGTGTACTGCTCTAGTGTGAACTACTAGGTTGGATTGGTGGCTGCCAGTGAAACAATTTTGTATGGTGCTGACAATGTTGTTGGTACTGTCAATGCTTAGTGTGATTTTGTTGGTACAACCAACGATCCTGCTAGTGTGAATTGGCTGCTGCTGCTAGTTCGGTTGCCTGATGTGCTTCTGTATGGTGCGTGGTAGATAGTGGCTACTGTGACATCAGATTAGGAATTTTTGGACGACGACATAAATGAATTTTTGGTCTAACACCAAGATCTCCTACTCCTGATCAATTGAACGAAACCCACTGTTGACTGTACCAATTGAACAAAGCTGCAGGGTACATTATGTTAAAGATTTCCTACTTTAGTGATTTTTAGGAAGAGCACTTAAAAAATTTAGTCAACATTGATTTCCTACTTTAGTAAAAAATTATTTGAATTAGTTTAGTGCAACAGAGGCAACTCAGAGTTTGAAAATGGCATTAAAGGAATTTGTTTTTGGGGTAAATTCTATTATGAAATAATTCCTACTGTTATTTAAAATGTAAATGAAATGATTTGGAACACCAAGCAAGAGTTATGTTTCAAGTTGCTGAACCTTTTCATATAAGCTTGCAGAAGATTTAATTGATCATACAGAAAATGAAAAACGAAGGTCATACCGATCCTAATTGGTATTATTTTTCATGGCTAGAAGATATATTGTTGTACCCCGAGTGAAGGGAAGGAGTTTGCTGGGTTTTGTCTCCGACCATCGTGTCGTGATGATTTTGCAGGTACCCCGAGAGGCCCTTGAGTTTGTCGGAATGTCGATTAACTTCCGTTCCGGCAAATTCGGGTACTCCATATGTCCTATTTTCAGCAAAGGTCATGCTGAAATTTTTCGTGAATTTTAGCATGACTTTGCTAAAAATAGGACATATGGGGTACTTGCGACAAATACATGGGCTGGGGTATCTTAGTACTTAATTAAGTAGGATCAACTGCCTCTTGTGTTATACATATAGAAGTGTGATATCAACTCATAGTTATTACTAATGTCAGTTGCTCGTCATCGATAAACCCTAATCTGGAAGAGGAACCACTCATCCTATGTAGTTTTGAATTATGAACGTAGGAAATGTTGTCATCGGACGACGAAAGTCTCCCGGGGGAGTGCGGCTGGTGCCACGACGATCGAGGTCTGTGCGACATGCCTCACCTGGATGATGATCGGCGCTCCAGCATTAAGCTCGAGGAGACCTTCGAAGTTGAAACGATACACAACGACGACAATTGTTTTTTTCATAATTAAGCATGACTTCAACTATTTCAACATGTAATTTCCATCTTTTATAATTCGAGTATAACTTATCCTATGCCATGCAAGACGCTATATCTTGGAGAGGATGAATTTTGAAGACCATGAAATTTCTGAAACAAAGAAAATTCACCTAAGGACTCATCACGATGTGGACTTTGAAGTAAATCTGTATAATTCTGAGAGCGTAACCCATTTTGGTTGGAAAAATTGGGAAGCATTTTGCAAGATGTATGGTTTTGATGAGGGTATGCTTATCACCATGGATCTTGGTAATCCTGACATCGACCAAGACAATATGGACATTTGGGTCTCTTGTTGATACGCCTCCAGTTCTACCGCTATGTGAGTTTCTCAAATATAGGTATTAGCTAATTTATATTGTTTATTTCAAAATAGTTGACAGCTTATTTCCATTGACAGCTTATTTTTATTGTTCAAAGAATGTCCGGGAGATGGTAGACAAAACCCACTACACCGATGGCTCCGAATTAACAACTTACAAGGAGAAAAATCATCTAGTCGGATTTTGTATTGACATTGAGAATTACAATATCCACAATCAAACTCCTCAACATTATGGTCAATACGTACCACTTGTGCATGTGTTCAACTACGGTAACTACCATGGAGATACCCTGGTAAGATTTTTACTATTACGACATCCGTGCATCTTTTGCATACTTCTAGAACTAGTACATCATTGCTAACTATGAAGTTATTACCATGTTTTTCAACAGATAATCCCAGAGAATTGTGTGCCTCATTTGATGTATCAGAAAGGTAGTCTTAATGTTTTGAACATACAGCCAGGTCATGCTACGAATCTCAACTGTCCATACGAGATTTCTAAAAGAAATGGAGACATGAAAATCAAAGGATGGAAAAAATGTATGGACAGTCGTAAGGAGGTTCTTGGAAGCAAACGGAAGAGAAGCGCAAGAATTGGAGACAGGATGTTCTCCATTCTCCATAATGGAGAGTCAGGGTCTATATTTTTTTATGCTATTTTACCTTAAATAGGGTATTTAGGTCCTGCATAATACTGATGATCATGTGCTAAGAACAATTAAGTAGGGTTGATTCGATGACTATCAGGATGATGATCGTATGACTTGTTATTAATAACGAGTAGAAGTTGTATGATGATGATTAGTAGGACTTGTTAGGATTAGTATTACTTCCGACAAACTCGCTACTCGCAGTCTCGAGACTTGTAATGTTCTATCTTTGTTCGGTCTTTTGAATTCGGAGACTAATATGATGAATTGTATTCGAAGACTAATCTTCTATTGTATTCGATGAATCTTCTCTTGCTGTGTGATGCTGTCTATATTCTATCCAATAATATATTTTATAACCTGTGCAAAAATCAAAAAAGTAAAAAAACACTAATATTCATACTAATGGCGCATCACCCCACAGTGCGCCATTAGTATGCCAAAGCACATGGGTAAATATGCCCCCCCTGGGAGGCATACTAATGGCGCATGTTAGTCTATACTAATGATGCACGGCGTGATGCGCCATTAGTATCCACCTATGATGCGCCATTAGTATATAATACTAGTGGCGTGGTACTAGTGGCGCACCAGTATAGCGCCATTAGTAAGCAAAACTGGTATGCCACTAGTAGGCCTTTTCTTAATAATGCACTGCACATCATGCCCTGACTAAATGCGAATAGAAGTGCATCGGCTACATGCAAATGGCGAGAGAAGAGGCGATGTCACACGGATTAAGACCCCCTGTGATCGTGAAGGCTTGTTTTGTTCGGTTCCTAGATTAGATTCAAGGAAGTGATTCTCCATAATGGAGAGTCAGGGTCTATATTGTTTTATGCTATTTTACCTTAAATAGGGTATTTAGGTCCTGCATAATACTGATGATCATGTGCTAAGAACAATTAAGTAGGGTTGATTCGATGACTATCAGGATGATGATCGTATGACTTGTTATTAATAACGAGTAGAAGTTGTATGATGATGATTAGTAGGACTTGTTAGGATTAGTATTACTTCCGACAAACTCGCTACTCGCGGTCTCGAGACTTGTAATGTTCTATCTTTGTTCGGTCTTTTGAATTCGGAGACTAATATGATGAATTGTATTCGAAGACTAATCTTCTATTGTATTCGATGAATCTCCTCTTGCTGTGTGATGCTGTCTATATTCTATCCAATAATATATTTTATAACCTGTGCAAAAATCAAAAAAGTAAAAAAACACTAATATTCATACTAATGGCGCATCACCCCACAGTGCGCCATTAGTATGCCAAAGCACATGGGTAAATATGCCCCCCTGGGAGGCATACTAATGGCGCATGTTAGTCTATACTAATGATGCACGGCGTGATGCGCCATTAGTATCCACCTATGATGCGCCATTAGTATATAATACTAGTGGCGTGGTACTAGTGGCGCACCAGTATAGCGCCATTAGTAAGCAAAACTGGTATGCCACTAGTAGGCCTTTTCTTAATAATGCACTGCACATCATGCCCTGACTAAATGCGAATAGAAGTGCATCGGCTACATGCAAATGGCGGGAGAAGAGGCGATGTCACACGGATTAAGACCCCCTGTGATCGTGAAGGCTTGTTTTGTTCGGTTCCTAGATTAGATTCAAGGAAGTGATACAAATATTTTAAGTGGTTCTGTTTGGATGTATGCATGCATCCCGCGCGAGAGATATTGGAGCATGGGGATGTTCCAGTTTCTTTGGAGATGAAAGGATATTATTTTCGTTGGAGCAGTACATATTACAAAGTTGTGGTGAAAAGTCTTGAAAGAACAATTAGTCACAAATTGCTTTAAATAGCTTTCTATTTTCCATCTATGAGTAGACTTTGTTTTCTTAATACAAATTGATATGCAATTCCGTGAGCTTTGGAGAAAAAAATTACATTGATGGCATAAGCGATTATTTACAAAATATATTGTACATTTTCATCTATGAGGATAACTATTTATTAGTAGCAATTTTTTCTTTAAAATGCAACTACGTCTTACTTAGTGAGAAAAAAAAAATCCTCTAAAAAACTAGAAATCATATCCAGTATAGGAATTTAGCAACCACAAAGCAACAATAAATTAACCCCCCTCGACACACCTTTTCATAGGAAAACAATGATTCTTGTACTACGTAAAATACTTGTCAAACGCAAGAAAACCATAGTTCTCGTCAAACCACAAATAGAATCCCGGGTGCCAATGCACCAATGTAAAAGACAAAAGAAAACACAAATGTGAAATAGTCTAATATGTAATGTTCCAGCACTATTGTTCTAATTAAAGTCTAAACTCACCAACAAAATTCTATGAAATCTGTGCCTTAGCCTGATGAAGTCGTGGGCTTCTTCGAATCGTTTTTGAAACAAGAGGTTTCTTCGATTTTTTCTCTTTTGCAACAAAGTCAATGCACTTGTCCTTCAACTCGAGGCAATTGTACATGTCAGCACAAGCTTGAATATCTGTAACTGTATCCATTGACACATTATCCCATAACTTTTGGACGCACATAAGCTTTAGCCGGTCAAGTGCGTACCGATCTGCGGCGGCAAGTAAGTCAAACAATACCTCATTGGAATTGGATGTGTTATCCTCTGTAGTAGTAGTAGGAAACTCATCCGTGTATATGAACCGAAGCATACGTTTGAATGTTGAAGGTGTGATATCGTGTAGTGTGATGGATGCCATTGTAGCTTCGGCCATGGACCCAAAAAGCTCTGCCTTGAAGACGGGTGAGCGGGCTGCAAGAATCGCTCGGTTCACGGGGAATGTCTCGCCGTGGACGGTAAACGACACGTCGGTCCCATATGCGTGAGCGTGATCCAGTAAGCAGCCGAGATGGTTCTTGATGTCGGATGGCGGCACGGTGACAACAGGGGTAGTATCACGCGTGACCATGATGGTGCATACGAACGTGACGTGCCCGTCAATAAGATAGGTTTCCTCTAGGTCCTTTCTTGGCACAAACCGATTCCATCCCCAGTCATCGAGGTGGTCAGGGGCGCCCATGATTGTGAAGTCATGAAGGTAAGTTTTCAGTCGTATTTCTGATGGCTTGTCATCTCTATCCTTTATGAAGGCGATGAAGGTTGCGCGTACGCTTTCGGAATCGCTCATGTGCTTAAGGTAGATGGAAACATAATTCCCCATGTCATCCTTGGAGTACCCTACCGGTCCGCGCGGGTAGCAGTCGATCCTCCATAGGTGTTGGCCGACGGTGAGGAGCTCAGAGCAGACGACCTCGTCGATGCCAAGGTTCTTGACTTGCTCGTAGTCTACCCTGAAGTGGATGGAAGCAGAATCCACACAAGTGGTGGTCGTCGACGCCGGCAGTACCGGAGTTCGGGTGATTCCTTTGCTCACTGTATGATCAGATCAAACAAGAGTTAAATACACCGGTTCTCAAACCGGGAGATCAAAAGAAAAGTATACACAGTAGACGATCCAAACGAGAGGGCACCCACTGGCTGGCTAGTCTCCGGAGTTGGCGGCGGCGATCGGTGGTTCCGGCCCCGTCACGGTCCTTGCCGGAGCCGTCGTACACCAGATGTGCGGTCGCCTGCTCGCTTCTCGTGGGTCTCCTGGATGCCTAGGGTTCGATCTACTACCGTCCCCAACGCATTGCGCTTTTTCTCCAGAATCCTATTGGGCCTGCTGTTATTTAGTACCATGCGATCAGACTATTTATCGTTAAGATTCTTTGGGTTTTTTTAACATAAGATTCTTTGGGTTTGTTCCCATGTATATCTCTTGTATGTAGTATCGACCATGTATATATAGGACATACACTACCAGAATAAATGACGCTGCCGACGGTGTTAGCTATGCCGACGGCCCCCGTCGGCATAGATGGAGATACGCCGATGGCCGGGGTAAAGCCGTAGGCGTACAGAAGCCGTCGGCAAAACTTCGTCTATGCCGACGGGCACCGTCGGCATAGATTAGCCGCCGGCATCTCCCCCACTATACCTACGGGGACCGTCGGCATATATACGGCGTCGGCACACATATGGGCCCGCCGACCCAGGACCGAATGGGGAGTTGACGCCGTCACCACTATACCGACGGCCCTGACGGATGCCGTCGGCATAGTTAGTACACTTTTTTTTAGTTGTCAGAAAACACGTGTGCTATCTACGCCGACGGCCTGGCCGTCAGCATATCTGTGGTCTATATATGCCGACGGCCAAACCGCCGGCATATATGTTTAAATCTAATTTATATAGACTTAAACATACAAAAATTATATGTTTTTTATTTCTGTGGTCTATATATGTTTCTTATTTCTTATTTTATATTTTTAAAATTTAGACTTGATTAGTTTAAATCTAATTTATATAGACTTAAACATACAGAAATTATATATATATTTTAGGCAGAATTTTCCCTATATTATGAATTTTCGGTTTGTTTTTACTTTTGAGTACGTTAAAATGTAACCTCATGTAATTTTGCATATAGCTCCTTATACTTAGTAAAAATCACAAATAATTCATACTTCCATAGATTTTGACAACTTTTAAATGACTTTTTTATCATAATCTGGCACCGCCTTGTAACAGTGCCATCGAAACACCGTACCAGGTCCTGATGCGTGTGTGAATGTGTTGTGACATGTGTAGACGCCCTTCTTGGGCTCCGAGGTGTGCCCCCCTCTACGAACGGCAGAGCCGCCGTCACTTGGAGGGGGGAATCGTGCGCGTCGGGTAGAACCGGAGGGAATATATTAGTTGGTTGGGTCCAGACCATGTTCGGGGTTGTTCCTATGGGCTGACCAATCGCAACCAGGTGGAAGAGTACATTGGTCAAAGACCGTCCGGTGAAAGTCAAAGGCTAGATCATCGTGCCGACGCGTAGACCCGACGCGTCCGTTTCCCCCTCCAGGGGCCGGCAGCGGCGCCGTCCGTGAGAGGGGGCACACCCCGGAGACGCGTGCCGGGCGTTTGCAACCGCCACAACACTTTCAGACTTGTGAGAGGCCGCCCACGCAAGATTTGGCGGCATGCTATCCCCCGGAGGCCGCCGGCCACAGTCGTAGACGCACGAAGAGCAATCCGCGTAGAGGGAATTTTTTGGAAACTTCTGCATCACCAAAAAATATGAAAAATTATCATCGTTCCTATAGCACATGTGCCCACGTCGTGCAAAAAAACTCATGATTTTATCGCGCTCCGAGTACTTAATAATATTCACGCCGCATCGTTACCGCAAAACGTCTACTACCGTGTCATCGCCGTCCGTGAGGGGGGCCACACCCCGGAGACGCGTGCCGCCTCTTTGAACATGCCACCACACCACCCGCATGTATGAGGGCCCGGTGCGACGCTCCGGCGGCATTGCTACCCCCCAGGGCCCCTGTCCCGCCTAACCCTGTAGCGTTTGACCACGGGATCTAGCCCTTTGAATTTGCACGGACGGGCTTTGAGCAGTGGACCTCCCCACCCGGTTGTGTTAGGTCAGCCCATAGGAACACTTTGGAGCAACATCCGAGCCAGTACCACAACAATATCCCCTCCGTGTAGACCTGACGCGTCTGTTTCCCCCCTCCAGGTGCCGGTGGCGGCGCCGTCCGTGAGGGGGGGCACACCCCGAAGACGCGTGCCGGGCGTTTGCAACCGCTACAACACTTCCAGACTTGTGAGAGGATGCCCACGCAAGATTTGGCGGCATGCTAGCCCCCGGAGGCCGCCGGCCACAGTCGTAGACGCGCGAAGAGCAATCCGCGTAGAGGGAATTTTTCGGAAACTTCTGCATCACCAAAAAATATGAAAAATTACCATCGTTCCTATAGCACATGTGCCCACGTCGTGCAAAAAAACTCATGATTTTATCACGCTCCGAGTACTTAATAATATTCACGCCGCATCATTACCGCAAAACGTCTACTACCGTGTCATCGCCGTCCGTGAGGGGGGCCACACCCCGGAGACGCATGCCGCCTCTTCGAACATGCCACCACACCACCCCACATGTATGAGGGCCCGGTGCGATGCTCCGGTGGCAATGCTACCCCCCAGGGCCCCCGTCCCGCCTAACCCTGTAGTGTTTGACCACGGGATCTAGCCCTTTGACTTTGCACGGACGGGCTTTGAGCAGTGGACCTCCCCACCCGGTTGTGTTAGGTCAGCCCATAGGAACACTTTGGAGCAACATCCGGGCCAGACCCACAGCAATATCCCCTCCGTGTAGACCTGACGCGTCCGTTTCCCCCCTCCAGGTGCCGGCGGCGGCGCCGTCCATGGGGGGGGGGCACACCCCGGAGACGTGTGTCGGGCGTTTGCAACCGCCACAAAACTTCCAGACTTGTGAGAGGCCGCCCACGCAAGATTTGGCGGCATGCTAGCCCCCGGAGGCCGCCGACCACAGTCGTAGACGCGCGAAGAGCAATCCGCGTAGAGGGAATTTTTCGGATACTTCTCCATCACCAAAAATTATGAAAAAATACCATCGTTCCTATAGCACATGTGCCCACGTCGTGCAAAAAAACTCATGATTTTATCGCGCTCCGAGTATTTAAGAATATCCACGCCGCATCGTTACCGCAGAACGTCTACTACCGTGTCATCGCCGTCCGTGAGGGGGGCCACACCCCGGAGACGCGTGCCGGCTCTTCGGACATGCCACCACACCACCCCGCATGTATGAGGGCCCGGTGCGACGCTCCGGTGGCATTGCTACCCCCCAGGGCCCCCGTCCCGCCTAACCCTGTAGCGTTTGACCACGGGATCTAGCCCTTTGACTTTGCACGGACGGGCTTTGAGCAGTGGACCTCCCCACCCGATTGTGTTAGGTCAGCCCATAGGAACACTTTGGAGCAACATCCGGGCCAGACCCACAGCAATATCCCCTTTGTGTAGACCCGACGCGTCCGTTTCCCCCCTCCAGGTGCCGGCGGCGGCACCGTCCGGGGGGGGGGGCACACCTCGGAGACGCGTGCCGGGCGTTTGCAACCGCCACAACACTTCCAGACTTGTGAGAGGCCGCCCACGCAAGATTTGGCGGCATGCTAGCCCCCGGAGGCCGCCGGCCACAGTCGTAGACGTGCGAAGAGCAATCCGCGTAGAGGGAATTTTTCGGAAACTTCGGCATCACCAAAAAATATGAAAAATTACCATCGTTCCTATAGCACATGTGCCCACGTCGTGCAAAAAAACTCATGATTTTATCGCGCTCCGAGTATTTAATAATATTCACCCCGCATCGTTACCGCAGAACGTCTACTACCGTGTCATCGCCGTCCGTGAGGGGGGCCACACCCCGGAGACGCGTGCCGCCTCTTCGGACATGCCTCCACACCACCAAGCATGTATGAGGGCCCGGTGCGACGCTCCGGTGGCATTGCTACCTCCCAGGGCCCCCGTCCCGCCTAACCCTGTAGTGTTTGACCACGGGATCTAGCCCTTTGACTTTGCACGGACGGGCTTTGAGCAGTGGACCTCCCCACCCGGTTGTGTTAGGTCAGCCCATAGGAACACTTTGGAGCAAAATCCGGGCCACACCCACAGCAATATCCCCTCCGTGTAGACCCGACGCGTCCGTTTCCCCCCCTCCAGCTGCCGGCGGCGGCGTTGTCCGTGAGGGGGGGCGCACCCCGGAGACACGTGCCAGGCGTTTGCAACCGCCACAACACTTCCAGACTTGTGAGAGGCCGCCCACGCAAGATTTGGCGGCATGCTAGCCCCCGGAGGCCGCCGGCCACAGTCGTAGACGCGCGAAGAGCAATCCGTGTAGAGGGAATTTTTCGGAAACTTCTGCATCACCAAAAAATATGAAAAATTACCATCATTCCTATAGCACATGTGGCCACGTCGTGCAAAAAAACTCATGATTTTATCGCGCTCCGAGTATTTAATAATATTCACGCCGCATCATTACCGCAGAACGTCTACTACCGTGTCATCGCCGTCCGTGAGGGGGGCCACACCTCGGAGACGTGTGCCGCCTCTTCGGACATGCCACCACACCACCCCGCATGTATGAGGGCCCGGTGCGACGCTCCGGTGGCATTGCTACCCCCCGAGGGCCCCCGTCCCGCCTAACCCTGTAGCGTTTGACCACGTGATCTAGCCCTTTGACTTTGCACGGACGGGCTTTGAGCAGTGGACCTCCCCACCCGGTTGTGTTAGGTCAGCCCATAGGAACACTTTGGAGCAACATCTGGGCCAGACCCACAGCAATATCCCCTCCGTGTAGACCCGACGCGTCCGTTTCCCCCCTCTAGGTGCCAGTGGCGGCGGCACCGTCCGTGAGGGGGGACACACCCCGGAGACGCGTGCCGGGCGTTTGCAACCGCCACAACACTTCCAGACTTGTGAGAGGCCACCCACACAAGATTTGGCGGCATGCTAGCCCCCGGAGGCCGCTGGCCACAGTCGTAGACGCGCGAAGAGCAATCCGCGTAGAGGGAATTTTTCGGAAACTTCTGCATCACCAAAAAATATGAAAAATTACCATTGTTCCTATAGCACATGTGCCCACATCGTGCAAAAAAACTCATGATTTTATCACGCTCCGAGTATTTAATAATATTCACGCCACATCGTTACCGCAGAACGTCTACTATCGTGTCATCGCCGTCCGTGAGGGGGGGCACACCCCGGAGACGCGTGCCGCCTCTTCGGACATGCCACCACACCACCCCGCATGTATGAGGGCCTGGTGCGACGCTCCGGTGGCATTGCTACCTCCCAGGGGCCCCGTCCCGCCTAACCCTGTAGCGTTTGACCACGGGATCTAGCCCTTTGACTTTGCACGGACGGGCTTTGAGCATCGGACCTCCCCACCCGGTTGTGTTAGGTCAGCCCATAGGAACACTTTGGAGCAACATTCGGGCCAGACCCACAGCAATATCCCCTCCGTGTAGACCCGATGCGTCCGTTTCCCCTCTCCAGCTGCCGGCGGCGGCGCCGTCCGTGAGGGGGGGGCACACCTCGGAGACGCGTATCGGGCGTTTGCAACCGCCACAACACTTCCAGACTTGTGAGAGGCCGCCTACGCAAGATTTGGCGGCATGCCCGTTCGGTGAAAGTCAAAGTGCTAGATCATCGGGTCAACTGGGCTTCGTGGTGGCCTTCCGGGTGTAGCTATGCCACTGAAACACCGTAACGGGTCCTGATGCATGTGTCAAAGTGATGTTGCATGCGTAGACGTCCGTCTTGGGTCACCGGGGTGTTGCCTCCCTCCACGGACGGCAGTACCGCCATCACTTAGATCATCGGTCAACTGGGCTTCGTGGTGGCCTTCCGGGTGTAGCAATGCCACCGAAACACCGTACTGGGTCCTGATGCATGTGTGAAAGTGATGTTGCATGCGTAGACGCCTGTCTTGGGGCTCCGGGGTTTGGCCCCCCTCCGTGGGGGCTAGATCACCGCGTCAACGGGGCTAGGATATAGTCCGGTCGGGTGGCGTGCAGGTACGACCAAATATATTTTTAATTTTTTTACTGTACTTTAGAATGGTGCCGAACTTGTCACATGGATAGCTAGTTTATGTATAAATAATAATTAATTTAGTAAGGACATTCCTAAAATAAATTAAATCTAATGTAAAACAGGTATGCCGACGGTATAACCGTCGGCATAGTTCGGCCCCACCTATGCCGACTGTTACACCGTCAGCATACCGCCCATCTTATCCAACCGGCGTCTCACACTAAAAAAACCAAAAAAAACCTCATCCAATCGTCCACCTTATCCACCCCACCGCGCGCTCGATCCAGCCCCGCCGCCGCTCGATCCCCGCCCTCCGCCCCTCAATCCCGCCGCCGCCAGCCATCCCCGCCCCGCACCGCTGCCGCCCTCTTCTGCGCTGGCGCCGCCCCCGCCCTGGCCGCATCACGCCATCCCCGCCCCGCACCCGGTCGGTCCCCGTCCCTCCCTGCCCCGCACCGCGTGCCCCACTCTGCTCCGCCGCCGGCCGTCCCTGCCCCGCACCGCCTCCGGCCGTCCCCGCCCACCTCGCATCACCGCCGTCCGTCCCCGCCCGCCAACGCCCCCGTCCCCGCAGCGGCCCCGTCGTCCTTGTCCCCTCCTACTGCTGGTGAGCTGGGCGCGCTCGCGGCCGCGACCGCTGCTTCGGCGGTCCGGCGCCCCCTCCACGGCCCTCCTCTATTGCTGGTCCGGCGCCCCCTCCCCAACTTGAGTAGCAGCTCGCCCCGTCCCCACCCCGACCAGCCGGCCCTCTCTAAAAGTGAGGATTTTTTTTCTTTTTTCTTAGTTTTGTACCTCCCTATGATTGTTGTTGTGTTCCAGTTCAATTTGTGATCGAGTTAGTGACGACCTCTTGTTGAAAGAAGTTAGTGGCAAGATGCAAATGCAATATTATTGACTGTCCTAATAAAAGAAATCATGCACAGGACCTTACCTTGGAACGGGAGCAGTACATGTTGGTAAGCATAACGGACTTTTCATTCCGACGTTTGTGGTAAATTTCATTGTTTCATGTTCACATGCCATTATGCTTCATTATGTAGGTGGCTCCTGATTGGTGCTATCGCCACCCTGAGGGATGGGCGGGATTGGTGGATATGTGGGTCGGCGCGGACACAGAGTTTGCTGCCAAGAGCAGCATAAACAAGGCTAATCGAGGACGTGACGGAACACACGGTCAGGGAAATCGAAACCACTGGCACACCAAGAAAATTCAGGTATATCTATGTACATGAAACATTCTTGATCTTCTATTTGCCGTATTTTCTTATATGTATGACTAACCTTTGTTTGGCGGAGCAGGAGGAGAAATTGAAGCGGCCGCTCTCAGACATCGAGTCCTGGAGGCTCGCCCGTGTGCGGCCTAATCGCAAGGATGACGAGAGTGAGTACTATGGCAAGGCCGGGGAGAACCTGGAGTCCTACAAGAAGGAGTTTAAGAAGTGGAATCCTGACAAAGAAGACCCCATGTCTGCGGATTCCGACGAGAGGGCGGTGGTGAGCATAGGGCCGAGGAGTCATGGTCGGTCGGCGGTTCTGGATTCGGTGATCACCCCTTCTATCTCCTACAGACGGATCCGAGCTACCAACCCGAGGCCGAGCCCGCGCCCGAGCATGTCCACTGCACAGGCCATCCTAGCCCAGCGCAACTCTGTAAGTATTTTCCCTCTTATCTTCTTTCTTTCTACTTTTATTTTCCGCTTTGTTATGTATTATGAGTTGCATCATGTCATATTGTAGGCCTACATGGAGTTCCAACGTCAGCAGCTCTACGACTGGAACCAGAGAGTTGCAACAGTCATGGAGCACAACAGTCGCATGACGCAGCTTATGTTTGCGTCTATGGTAACCGGGCAGATTCCTACAATGGAACCACCACCACCACCTCCTGGACCACAACCAGTGGTGCCTACGTTTGAACAATTTCTAGCAGACCACTACAATGTCACTTGGGTTAGTACATCACCAACCTATTCAACCACAACTTCTCGTTTATTCAATACAATCATATATTGCCTTACCATCTCTTTCCAAACATGTAGGGAACCGGTGGTGGTGCTACTGATGGTTCCACTCCTGAGTCACAGAGCCCAGTCACTCCGGTCTGGCTTGGCGGCGGCGGTGGCGGTGGCGCTAGCGCTAGCGGTAGTGGTGATGACCTCGGCTTTGGCGGCCTCGGCTTTGGCAGTGGAAGTGATGCCGCTTAAGCCTTTTATTGTGATCATGTTGGACTTGTGATGATGATGCTTCTATGTTGGACTTGCGATGATGATGCTTCTATGTTGGACTTGCTATTATATTTATCATGTGGGACTTGCGATGATGATACTTTTATGTTGGACTTGTGAGGATGTTTATCATGTTGGACTTGCGATGATGATGAACTTGTGATAATTATCTTCTCTTTTCTGTTGTGATGATGATGATATATATATGCTGTTATTTGAATTGAAATGTAACAAAAACAGGAAAAAAAGAAAATAGTGCATAACTACGCCAACGGTTAAACCGTCGGCATAGCCCCCGGCGTATTACCAGCGGGCGACACGTGGCTGTTTCTGGGAAGCCTGGCGTGAGCTACACCGACGGTTAGGCCGTCGGCATAGACCCACAAGCTATGCCGATGGCCCAACCGTCGACGTAGCTGACACATGGCAGCTTCTGGGCGACCGTGGCCTGGCGATACGCCGACGGTTAGGCCGTCGGCATAGCTCAATAGCTATGCCGACGGCCTAACCGTCGGCGTATCGCCAGGCCACGGTCGCCCAGAAGCTGCCACGTGTCAGGTGGCGCCGTCAACGTCCGTCAGGTGGAAAATGTTGCCGACGGGGTATGTATGCCGACGGTGGTACGGCCCCCGTCGCCTTAGCTCACTATGCCGACGGTTTTTGTATGCCGACGGCTGACCTGAGGTACGCCGATGTACGAGTTGCCGACAGGGATATGCCGATGGGGGCCGTCGGCGTAGCACTTTGCCGACGGCTTTTTGCCCTATGCCGACGGTCATGGGCCGTCGACAACGTATCAAATTCTGGTAGTGATAACAAGAACATCACATGTGTAGCGAATTTTCCGAGAGCAGTTTTCTGGCGATGCACATTCAGTGGAAGGAGACGTTCCCGTCGATGACGAGATGCCTACGGTGACTTCGTAAGTTTCAAGATGATATGCCGGTTCAGTCTTTCGGAGGTGCTCATAGGGGTAAGGTGTGCGTGTGTGCGTCCATAAAGGTGGGTGTTGCGCGTGTATGTGAGTGCTTGTGTCTGTACTGATGTTCAAAAAAAAGTGCAGTTTTCCCATACCCATACAAACATCTTCGGCCTATCTAACCATCGAAACTAGTTCAAGACTCGTGCATGTATGTTTTGCACTTTGAGCCTTACATGGTTGCATCGCACCGTGAGATAGTTGCCTTTCTTTTTTAGATAAGTGCGAGAGTTGCCTAGCACATAGGTCTAAGAGCATCTACAACTGCACCCTTCATACCTGTCACAAACGACCGGACGGGTTGCCCAGTCAATGCCTGGTCGCAAAACACCACACCAAATCATGACTGACAAATCCGGCCCAAATGACCAGTTGTTCCGGAAGTCCTCATATCCACCCAGATACGCCTGGGCACTGCCGCCACGTCGGACTGGCCGCTCTGGCCCACACTGCTCCCATCATCGTCCCCACAAAGTTCTCATCCATTCGGATGAACCCTAGTCAAACCCTCACTCGTCTCAGTCATCCCGCCCTCTCTGTTTCCCTCCCATCTCCTCCAATTCCTCTCCAATCTCTCTGCCCCCTCCACCATGGCCTAATCCGGCCACAACTCCAACAGCAACACCGGTCCCATGGACCGGGATGGCCTCGTGAAGGAGGAGGACGCTGGCTCTAGCAGCAATGCGCGGACGATGAGGTGCTCACGCTCCACATTACCATCCAACACTCGTGGCTGGACACCGGCGAGAGCTTGAGCTGCGCCATGTCCGCCGACAGTTCCTCCGCTTTAGCAGTCGCAATGAGGGCTGCGGTCGCCCTTCCCACGCCAGCCCATTGTGCTCCATGCCACTCCAGATCTGGAGCAGGGAGGCCATCTCCCCTTCCCCTCCGGCCCCTATACCGTCTAGGCAGCACTAGGTGCTCGTGCCCATCACTCCTGTGCACATGCACAAGCCAGAGTCGAAGGCGAAGGCGGCCCGGGTGCGAGCGGCAACGGGCGGCAGCCGCGGCACAGCCTAACTCTTTCCGCTAACATGCATGCTCCATCCCCGTCTAACTGGAGGAGGCTCTCATCCGCGAGGTCATATGGCGCTCGCTGACCATGGCGGAGTCCGACGCTAGGCGCTGATACTTCCCCAATGTATTTATAATTTTTTATTGTTCCATGCTATTATAGTACCAATCTTGAATGTTTATTATGCAATTATATATCATTTTTGAGACTAACCTATTAACCTAGTGCCCAGTGCCAGTTGTTTTTTTGCTTGTTTTTCTCTTTTCAGAAAATCAGTACCAAACGGAGTACAAATGCTACGGAACATTTTGTCGATTTTTTCTAGCCAGAAGGGACCATAGAAGCTTCGGGAGAAGACCTGAAGTGTCACGATGTAGCCACAAGCCAGCCAGGCGCACCCCAAAAGGCATGTGGGCCCCTTGTGGCACCTCTTGACCTAATTCCAGATCTGTAAATTCCCAAATATTCCCAATACATCAGAGAGCCACCCAAAATACTTTTTCCGCCACCACAAGTTTCTATTCTTCGGAGTTCCCATCTGGAGACATTTTTCGATACTCTGTCAAAGGGGGAATTGATCACGGAGGGCCTCTACATCAACCTTGCTGCCCTTTCGATGATGTGTGAGTAGTTTACCTCAAACCGGCAGGTCCATAGCTAGTAGCTAGATGGCTTCTTCTCTTTCTCTCTCTCTCTCTCTCTCTCTCTCTTTGATCTTCAATACAATGTTCCCCTCGATGTTCTTGGAGATCTATTCGGTGTAATCTTTTTTTGCAGTGTGTTTGCCGGGATCTGATGAATTATGGTTTTATGATTAGATTATATGTGAATATTATTTGAGTGTTCTCTGAACTCTTTTATGCATGATTGTTATAGATTTTGTATTTCTCTCCCATCTATCTGTTTGGTTTGGCCAACTAGATTGATTTATCTTGCAATGGGAGAAATGTTTTGTGATGGGTTTGATCTTGCGTTGCTCAATCCCAGTGATAGAAAGGGACATGACACATACTTGTATCATTGCCGTTAAAGATAAAAAGATGGGATTTATTCATATTCATTGGGTAAATTTTGTCTACATCATGTCATCTTGCTTAACGTATTACTCTGTTCTTTATATATGAACTTAATACTCTAGATGCATGTCAGATAGCAGTTGATGTGTGGAGTCATAGTAGTAGATGCAGGCAGGAGTCGAACTACTTGTCTCGGACGTGATGCCTATATACATGATCATTGCCTTGGATATCGTCATAACTATGCGTCTTTCTATCAATTGTCCAACAGTAATTTGTTTACCCACCGTATGCTATGTTCAAGAGAGAAGCCTCTAGTGAAAACTATGGCCCCCAGGTCTATTTTAATTATATATGAAAATGAAAAATACTTTGTTGCACTTTATTTACTTTGATTTTATTTTTGTTTTTGTTTATCTACCTATCACTACGAGATTTGATCATTGCAATTAACCGCCAAAGGATTAACAACCCCTTATTTGCGTTGGGTGCAACTATTTGTTACTTTGTGTGTAGGTGTTTTTCATGAGGTATTTTTTGGCTCTCCTACTGGATTGATAACCTTGGTTCTTAACTGAGGGAAATACTTATCTCTATTATACTACATCAGCATGTCCTCTTCGAGGAAATCCCAACACATCTCACAAGTAGTAGGAAGAATTTCTGACGCCGTTGCCGGGGAGACATCACCAAAACCTAGCAAGTATCATCGCATAAACTTTCATCTCCTTGCATTTACTTTCATTTTCCATTTGCCTCTTGTTTTCATCTCCCTCACTTCTAAAACGTTTTCACAAAAACACAAAAATATTTTTGTTTGCCCTTTTTGCTTGTTTGCTCATTTTCTTGCTTTTTGCCTTCATGTCAACACTCAAAAGAATAGAAAAGAAATAAGAAAAATAAGAGGGATCCTCATCCTCTTGCTAATGTTGTTAAAAGACCCAATTATGATGAACCAATTGCTAGTAAGTTGAGTGCACTAGATTATCTTTATGAAGTTTTGCTTTAAATTCATGAATCTTGAAATTGTGATGAAGTGTTAAAAGAAGAAATTTATAAAGTGATTCACGATAGCTCCTTGAATGAAAAGAATGATTGTAATGATGTTATTATAAATTATATTAGTGTCAATTGTGTTAATTATATGCAAAACCCCAAGCTTGGGGATGACGATTTTGTTATGTCCACTACTCATTGTAATGATCATGATTGGGGTGATGCTTCCTATGGTCTTGAAAATTTATTTAAGCCTCATGATGAATATGAAATTGATAATAACGTTTGCAATAATATTGAAGGTGGGTTTGGAAGAGTGTCAACTTTAGGAAAAAAGAATCCCACATATTTGGAGTCTTCAATATTATTAAATTATTGATAAAAGTGGGTTTGGAGAGGTCATGAATTTAGTTAATATTAGTCCCACTATCTCGGAGGATTATAAAAAAATGCATGTGGATCATAAAGGGAATACTGTTTATGATAGATATATTGTTGAATTTGAGTATGATCCTACATGTAATTATTATGAGAAAGGAAAATATGGTTGTAGAAATGCTCGTGTTAATGCTAGATATTTCTTGTCTCGATAATTTGTTTACTTATAAAATGACTATGCATAGGAAGTATGTTAGACTTAAATGTGTTTGTCACGTGTATTATGATGCTCTCTTTGTGCTTCAATTCTTGTCTTTTATGTGAGCATCAAATAAATCTCAAGCCTATCTTAATGGCTATAAAGAAAGAGCTTGTTCGGAGATAACCGAATATTTTCTTCTTCTTTGTGTGTGTCTACACAATTATACTGCTGCTATGGTTGTGTATTTGTGTTTAAATTAGTGTTTGTGCCAAGTAAAGCCTTTGGGATGATTTGGATGATAGTTGTTTTGATTATGTGAGAGAACATAAACTTTTGTGCCCAGTAGCAGAATTGTTTAGATTCACTGGAACGTGATAAATTTTTGAATTGTTTACATATGATTGATATACAAAGTGCCCACGTTATCCTAACTTTTCAGAATTTCTGGAGTTACAGAAGTATGGTCATTGTTCCTATCATTACAGACTGTTCTGTTTTATAAATTCTGTTTTCATTGCATTGTTTGCTTGTTTTAAGGAATCTATGGATTGTATCGTGGGTATAAGTCATGGTGAAGTTAGAATATAGTAGGTATTATGCAATAATAAAATACGTATGGGTTTACAACAGTACCTAATGTTTTTTTATTTGCTTCTTATACTAATGGATCTCACGAGTTTTCTGTTGAGTTTTGTGTGTTGAAGTTTTCAAGTTTTGAGTGAGATCGCGATGCATGAAGGAATAAGGAGCGGCAAGACCCTAAACTTGGGGATGCCCAAGGCACCCCAAGGTAATATCCAAGGACATCCAAGACTCTAAGCTTGGGGATGCCCCGGATGGCATCCCCTCTTTCTTCTACAGACCATCGATAAATTAATTGGAGCTATATTTTTATTCATCACGTGATATGAGTTTTGATTGGAGCGTCATGTATTATATGAGTCTTTTCTTTGTTTGCTTTTTAGTTTTCCACAATCATTTTTTCTGGACACACCTTTTTAATAGGGACACACATTATTCATGATTTGTTAGAATACTCTATGTGCTTCACTTATAACTTTTGAGCTAGGTAGCTCTAGTACTTCACTTATATCTTCTAGAGCATGGTGGTGGTTATATTTTAAAGAAACAGTTGCACTTTCATGCTACACTTGTTGGGGGACGTAGTAATTTTTTTAAAAAAATCCTATGCACATGCAAGATCATGGTGATGCATAGCAATGAGAGGGGAGAGTGTTGTCCATGTACCCTCATAGACCGTAAGCGGAAGCGTTATGACAACACGGTTGATGTAGTCGTACGTCTTCACGATCGACCGATCCTAGTACCGAACATACGGCACCCCCGTGATCTGCACACGTTCATCTTGGTGACGTCCCATGAACTCACGATCTAGCAGAGTGTCGAGGGAGAGCTTCGTCAACACGACGACATGATGACGGTGATGATGGTGCTACCGGAACAGGGCTTCTCCTAAGCACCGCTACGATATGACCGATATGGATTATGGTGGAGGGGGCATCGTACACGGCTAAGAGATCAATGATCAACTTGTGTGTCCATGGGGTGCCCCCCTCCCCCGTATATAAAGGAGTGGAGGAGGGGGAGGGGGAGGCCTCCTAGGCGCGCCCCAAGAGGAGTCCTACTCCCATCGGGAGTAGGATCCCCCCCTCCCTTGTTGGATTAGGAGAGAAGGAAGGGGGAGGAAGGAGGAAGGAAAGGGGGGGCCGGCCCCCCTCCAAATTCTGGTTGGGCTTGGGGGGCGCCCTCTCCTTTGCTCCCTTCTCCTCTCTCCCACTATGGCCCAATAAGGCCCATATACCTCCCGGGGGTTTCGGTAACCTCCCGATACATCGATAAATGCCCGATCTCACCCGGAACCATTCCGATGTGCAAATATAGTCGTCCAATATATCGATATTTATGTCTCGACCATTTTGAGACTCCTCGTCATGTCCGTGACCATATCCGGGACTCCAAACTACCTTCGGTACATCAAAACACATAAACTCATAATACCAATCGTCACTGAACGTTAAGCGTGCGGACCCTACGGGTTTGAGAACTATGTAGACATGACCGAGACTTACTTCCGGTCAATAACCAATAGCAGAACCTGGATGCTCATATTGGTTCCTACATATTCTATGAAGATCTTTATCGGTCAAACCGCATAACAACATATGTTGATCCCTTTGTCATCATTATGTTACTTGCCCGAGATTCGATCGTCGGTATCTCAATACCTAGTTCAATCTCGTTACCGTCAAGTCTCTTTACTCGTTTTGTAGTGCATCATCCCGCATCTAACTCATTAGTCACAATGCTTGCAAGGCTTATAGTGATGTGCATTACCGAGAGGGCCCAGAGATAACTCTCCGATACTCGGAGTGACAAATCCTAATCTCGATCTATGCCAACTCAACAAACACCATCCGAGACACCTGTAGAGCACCTTTATAATCACCTAGTTAGGTTGTGATGTTTGGTAGCACACTAAGTGTTCCTCCGGCATTCGGGAGTTGCATAATCTCATAGTCATAGGAACATGTATAAGTCACGAAGAAAGCAATAGCGACAAACTAAACGATCATCGTGCTAAGCTAACAGATGGGTCAAGTCAATCACATCATTCTCTAATGATGTGATCCCGTTAATTAAATGACAATTCATGTCTATGGTTAGGAAACATAACCATCATTGATTCAATGAGCTAGTCAAGTAGAGGCATACTAGTGACACTCTGTTTGTCTATGTATTCACACATGTATTAAGTTTCCGGTTAATACAATTCTATCATCAATAATAAACATATATCATGAAATAAGGAAATAAATAAGAACTTTATTATTGCCTCTAGGGCATATTTCCTTCAGTCTCCCACTTGCACTAGAGTTAATAATCTAGTTCACATCATCATGTGATTTAACATCAATAGTTCACATCTTTATGTGATTAGTTCACATCTCCATGTGACTAATACCTGAAGGGTTTACTAGAGTCAATAACCTAGTTCACATCACTATGTGATTAACACCCAAAGAGTGATCATGTTTTGCTTGTGAGAGAAGTTTAGTCTATGGGTCTGCAACATTCAGATCCGTATGTATTTTGCAAATTTCTATGTCAACAATGCTCTGCACGGAGCTACTCTAGCTAATTTCTCTCACTTTCAGTATGTATCTAGATTAAGACTTAGAGTCATTTGGATCAGTGTCAAAACTTGCATCGACGTAACCCTTTACGATGAACCTTTTGTCACCTCCATAATCGAGAACATATCCTTATTCCACTAAGGATAATTTTGACCGTTGTCCAGTGATCTACTCCTAGATCACTATTGTACTCCCTTGCCAAACTCAGTGTAGGGTATACAATAGATCTGGTACACAGCATGGCATTTATAGAACCTACGGCTGAGGCTTAGGGAATGACTTTTATTCTCTTTCTATTACCTGCCGTGGTCGGTTTTTTTAGTCTTACTCAACTTTACACCTTGCAATACAGGCAAGAACTCCTTCTTTGACTGTTCCATTTTGAACTACTTCAAAATCTTGTCAAGGTATGTATTCATTGAAAATATATCAAGCGTCTTGATCTATCTCTATAGATCTTGATGTTCAATATGTAAGTAGCTTCACTGAGGTCTTTCTTTGAAAAACTCCTTTCAAACACTCCTTTATGCTTTCCAGAAAATTCTACATTATTTCCGATCAACAATATGTCATTCACATATACTTATCAGAAATGTTGTAGTGCTCCCACTCACTTTCTTGTAAATACAGGCTTTACCGCAAGTCTGTATAAAACCATATGCTTTGATCACTTTATCAAAGCATATATTCCAACTCCGAGATGCTTGCACCAGTTCATAGATGGATCACTGGAGCTTGCTCACTTAGTTAGCATCTTTAGGATCGACACAACCTTCTGGATGCATCATATACAATTCTTCTTTAAGAAATCCTTTAAGGAATGCAGTTTTGACATCCATTTGCCAGATTTCATAAAATGCGGTAACGGCTAACATGATTCGGACAGACTTTTAAGCATCGATACGAGTGAGAAGGTCTCATCATAGTCAAATCGTTGAACTTGTCAAAAACCTTTTGCAACAAGTCGAGCTTTGTAGACAGTGTTGGGGAACGCAGTAATTTAAAAAAAAAATCCTACGCACATGCAAGATCGATCATGGTGATGCATAGAAACGAGAGGGGAGAGTGTCGTCCACGTACAATCGTAGACCGTAAGCGGAAGCATTATGAAAACACGATTGATGTAGTCATACGTCTTAATGATCGACCGATCCTAGTACCGAACGTACGACACCTGCGCGATCTGCACATGTTCAGCTCGGTGACGTCCCACGAACTCATGATCCAGTAGAGCTTCGAGGGAGAGTTCCGTCAGCACGACGGCGTGATGACAGTGTTGATGAAGCTACCAATGCAGGGCTTCGCCTAAGCACCGCTACGATATGACCGAGGTGGATTATGGTGGAGGGGGCACCGCACACGGCTAATGGATCAATGATCAACTTGTGTTCTATGGGGTGCCCCCTGGCCATGTATATAAAGGATGGAGGAAGGAGGAGGCCGGCCCTCATAGGGCGCGCCCAAAGTGTGGAGTCCTACTAGGACTCCCTAGTCCTAGTAGGATTCCACCTCCCACATGGAATAGGAAAAAGAGAAGGGAGAAGGAGAAGGAAGGAAGGGGCGCCCCCTTTCCCTAGTCCAATTCGGACCAGTCCATGGGGAAGGGGTGCGGCCACCCTTGAGGCCTTTCTCTCCTTTCTCGTATGGCCCATTAAGGCCCAATACGAATTCCCGTAACTCTCCGATACTCCGAAAAATACCCGAATCACTCGGAACCTTTTCCATGTGTGAATATAGCCTTCCAATATATCGATCTTTATGTCTCGACCACTTCGAGACTCCTCGTCATGTCCCTGATCTCATTCGGGATTCTGAACAAACTTTGGTCATCAAATCACATAACTCATAATACAAATCGTCACAGAACATTAAGCGTGCGCACCCTACGGGTTCGAGAACTATGTAGACATGACCGAGACTCATCTTCAGTCAATAACCAATAGCGGAACCTGGATGCTCATATTGGCTCCTACATATTCTACGAAGATCTTTATCGGTCAAACCGCATAACAACATACGTTGTTCCCTTTGTCATCGGTATGTTACTTGCCCAAGATTCGATCGTCGGTATCATCATACCTAGTTTAATCTTGTTACCGGCAAGTCTCTTTACTCGTTTTGTAATGCATCATCCCATAACTAACTCATTAGTCACATTTCTTGCAAGGCTTATAGTGATGTGCATTACCGAGAGGGCCCAGAGATACCTTTCCGACAATCGGAGTGACAAATCCTAATCTCGATCTATGCTAACTCAACAAGTACCATCGGAGACACCTGTAGAGCACCTTTATAATCACCCAGTTACGTTGTGACATTTGGTAGCACACAAAGTATTCCTCTGGTATTCAGGAGTTGCATGATCTCATAGTCATAGGAACATCTATAAGTTATGGAGAAAGCAATAGCAACAAACTAAATGATCATCGTGCTAAGCTAATGGATGTCAAGTCAATCACATCATTCTCTAATGATGTGACCCCGTTAATCAAATGAAAACTCATGTCTATGGTTAGGAAACATAACCATCATTGATTCAACGAGCTAGTCAAGTAGAGGCATACTAGTGACATTCTGCTTGTCTATGTATTCACACATGTACTAAGTTTCCGGTTAATACAATTCTAGCATGAGTAATAATCATTTATCATGATATAAGGAAATATAAATAACAACTTTATTATTACCTCTAGGGCATATTTCCTCCAGACAGTAATATTATCGTTAGCGTCAGTCTTCTTCTTGAAGATCCATTTATTCTCTATGGCCCGCCGATCATCGGGCAAGTCAACCAAAGTCCAGATAAGTATTCGAAACCTACAGATTACTACAGACTATTATGTTTTTGACAGATTCTGTTTTTCGTGTGTTGTTTGCTTATTTTGATGAATCTATGGCTAGTATCGGTGGGTATGAACCATAGAGAAGTTGGAATACAGTAGGTTTAACACCAATTTAAATAAAGAATGAGTTCATTACAGTACCTTGAAGTGGTGGTTTGTTTTCTTATACTAACAGAGCTCATGAGATTTTCTATTGGGTTTTGTATTGTGAAGTTTTCAAGTTTTGGGTAAAGATTTGATGGATTTTGGAATAAGGATTGGCAAGAGCCTAAGCTTGGGGATTCCCAAGGCACCACAAGGTAAATTCAAGGACAACCAAAAGCCTAAGCTTGGGGATGCCCCAGAAGGCATCCCCTCTTTCGTCTTCGTCCATCGGTAACTTTACTTGAGGCTATATTTTTATTCACCACATCATATGTGTTTTGCTTGGAGCATCTTGTATGATTTGAGTCTTTGCTTTTTAGTTTACCACAATCATCCTTGCTGTACACACCTTTTGGAGAGACACACATGAATCGGAATTTATTAGAATACTCTATGTGCTTCACTTATATCTTTTGAGCTAGATAATTTTGCTCTAGTGCTTCACTTATATCCTTTTAGAGCACGATGGTGGTTTTATTTTATAGAAATTATTGATCTCGCATGCTTCACTTATATCATTTTGAGAGTCTTATAGAATAGCATGGTAATTTGCTTTGGCTATAAAATTAGTCCTAATATGATAGGCATCCAAGATGGGTATAATAAAAACTATCATAAAAAGTGCATTGAATACTATGAGAAGTTTGATACTTGATGATTATTTTGAGATATGAAGATGGTGATAGTAGAGTCATGCTAGTTGAGTAGTTGTGAATTTGATAAATACTTATTCTAAAGTTTGTGATTCCCGTAGCATGCACATATGGTGAACCGTTATGTGATGAAGTCGGGGCATGATTTATTTATTGATTGTCTTCCTTATGAGTGGCGGTCGGGGACGAGCGATTGTCTTTTTCTACCAATCTATCCCCCTAGGAGCATGCGCGTAGTACTTCGTTTCAATAACTAGTAGATTTTTGCAATAAGTATGTGAGTTCTTTATGACTAATGTTGAGTCCATGGATTATACGCACTCTCATCCTTCCACCATTACTAGCCTCTCTAATACCGCTGACCTTTCGCCGGTATCATACACCCATCATATACCTTCCTCAAAACAGCCACCATACCTACCTATTATGGCATTTCCATAGCCATTCTGAGATATATTGCCATGCAACTTTCCACCGTTCCGTTTGTTATGACACGCTTCATCATTGTCATATTGCTTTGCATGATCATGTAGTTGACATCGTATTTGTGGCAAAGCCACCTTTAGAATTCTTTCATACATGTCACTCTTGATTCATTGCATATCCCGGTACACCGCCGAAGGCATTCACATATTTATATTTTGTTCTAAAGTATCGAGTTGTAATTCTTGAGTTGTAAAGTAAATGAAAGTGTGATGATAATCATTATTAGAGCATTGTCCCATGTGTGGAAAGGATGATGGAGACTATGATTCCCCCAAAAGTCGGGATCAGACTCTGGACGAACAATAAAAAAAAGAAGAAGAAAAATAAAAATGAGAGAAAAAGAGAGAAGGGACAATGCTACTATCCTTTTACCACACTTGTGCTTCAAAGTAGCACCATGGTCTTCATGATGGAGAGTCTCTTATGTTATCACTTTCATATACTAGTGGGAATTTTACATTATAGAACTTGGCTTGTATATTCCAATGATGGGCTTCCTCAAAATGCCCTAGGTCTTCGTGAGCAAGCGAGTTGGATGCACACCCACTTAGTTTCTTTTTGAGCTTTCATATACTTATAGCTCCAGTGCTCCGTTGCATGACAATCCCTACTCACTCACATTGATATCTATTGATGGGCATCTCCATGGCCCGTTGATACGCCTAGTTGATATGAGACTATGTTCTCATTTTTGTCTTCCCCACAACCACCATTCTATTCCACCTATAGTGCTATGTCCATGGCTCACACTCATATATTGCGTGAAGATTGAAAAAGTTTGAGAACATCAAAACTATGAAACAATTTCTTGGCTTGTCATCGGATTGTGCATGATTTAAATACTTTGTGTGATGAAGATAGAGCATAGCCAGACTATACGATTTTGTAGGGATAACTTTCTTTGGCCATGTTATTTTGAGAAGACATGATTGCTTTGTTAGTATGCTTGAAGTATTATTATTTTTATGTCAATATTGAACTTTTGTCTTGAATTTTTCGGATCTGAACATTCATGCCACAATAAAGAAAATTACATTGAGAATTATGATAGGTAGCATTCCACATCAAAAATTCTGTTTTTATTATTTACCTACTCGATGACGAGTAGGAATTAAGCTTGGGGATGATTGATACGTCTCCAATGTATCTATAAGTTTTTATTGTTCCATGCTATTATATTATCTATTTTGGATGTTTAATGGGCTTTAGTATACCTTTTTATATTATTATTGGGACTAACCTATTAACCAAAGGCCCAGTGCAAATTGCTGTTTTTTGCCCATTTCGGTGTTCCGCAGAAAAGGAATATCAAACGGAATCCAAATAGAATGAAACCTTCGGGGGAGTTATTTTTGGAACAAACGTGATCCAGGAGACTTGGAGTGGACGTCAAGAAAGAAGCGAGGAGGCCACGAGGCAGGAGGGCGCGCTAGGGGGTAGGCGCGCCCGCCACCCTCGTGGGCCCCTTGCAGCTCCACCGACGTACTTCTTCCTCCTATATATACCCATATACCCCGAAAACATCCAGGAGCACCACGAAACCCTATTTCCACCGCCGCAACCTTCTGTACCCGTGAGATCCCATCTTGGGGCCTTTTCCAGTGCTCCGCCGGAGGGGGAATCGATCACGGAAGGCTTCTACATCAACACCATAGCCTCTCCGATGATGTGTGAGTAGTTTACCACAGACCTTCGGGTCCATAGTTATTATCTAGATGGCTTCTTCTCTCTCTTTGGATCTCAATACAAAGTTCTCCTTGATTCTCTTGGATATATATTCGATGTAATTCTTTTTGTGGTGTGTTTGTCGAGATCCGATGAATTGTGGGTTTATGATCAAGATTATCTATGAACAATATTTGATTCTTCTCTAAAGTCTTTTATGCATGATTTAAATATCTTTGCATGTCTCTTCGAATTATCAGTTTGGTATGGCCTACTAGATTGATCTTTCTTGCAATGGGAGAAGTGCTTAGCTTTGGGTTCAATCTTGCGGTGTCCTTTCCTAGCGACAGCAGGGACAGCAAGGCACGTATTGTATTGTTGCCATCGAGGATAAAAAGATGGGGTTTATACCATATTGCTTGAGTTTAACCCTCTACATCATGTCATATTGCCTAATGTGTTACTCTGTTCTTATGAACTTAATACTCTAGATGCATGCTGGATAGCGGTCGATGTGTGGAGTAATAGTAGTAGGTACATAATCGTTTCGGTCTACTTGTCATGGACGTGATGCCTATATACATGATCATGCCTAGATATTCTCATAATTATTCGTTTTTCTATCAATTACTCAACAGTAATTTGTTCACCCACCGTAGAATTTACTATCTTGAGAGAAGCCACTAGTGAAACCTATGGCTCTCAGGTCTATCTTCCATGATATTATTTTCATATCTATTTGCTATTTCTATCGTAGTTTATTTTGCAATCTTTACTTTCCAATCTATATCATAAAAATACCAAAAATATTTATATTATTATCTCTATCAGATCTCACTTTCGTAAGTGACCGTGAAGGGATTGACAACCCCTTTATCGCGTTGGTTGCGAGGTTCTTGTTTGTTTGTGCAAGTACTAGGCAACTTGCATGTTACCTCCTATTGGATTGATACCTTGGTTCTCAAAACTGAGGGAAATACTTACGCTACTATGCTGCATCACCCTTTCCTCTTCAAGGGAAAACCAACACATGCTTAAGAGGTAGCAAGAAGGATTTCTGGCACCGTTGCCGGGGAGGTTGCACAAGTGATACATTTCCAACGTATCTATAATCTTTTATTGTTCCATGCTATTATATTATATGTTTTGGATGTTTATGGGCTTTATTAAACACTTTTATATTATTTTTGGGACTAACCTATTAACCCAGAGCCCAGTGCCAGTTTCTGTTTTTTCCTTGTTTTAGAGTATCACAGAAAAGGCAAATCAAACGGAGTCCAATTGACCTGGAACTTCACGGAACTTATTTTTGGAACGGAAGCAATCCAGAAGACTTGGGGTGTACGTAAGGGAAGCAACATGGAAGGAACGAGGCAGGGGGCGCGCCCACCCCCCTGGGCGCACCCTCCACCCTCGTGGGCCCCTCGTGGCTCCCATGACGTACTTCTTCTTCCTATATATATCCATATACCCTGAAAACTTCAGGGAGCAGAATAGATCGGGAGTTCTACCGCCAGAAGCCTCCGTAGCCACCGAAAACCAATCTAGACCCATTCCGGCACCCTGCCAGAGGGGGCAATCCATCGCCGGTGGCCATCTTCATCATCCCGGTGCACTCCATGATGAGGAGGGAGTAGTTCTCCCTCGAGGCTGAGGGTATGTATCAGTAGCTATGTGTTTGATCTCTCTCTCTCTCGTGTTCTTGAGGTGATACAATCTTGATGTATCGCGAGCTTTGCTATTATAGTTGGATCTTATGATGTTTCTCCCCCTCTACTCTATTGTAATGGATTGAGTTTTCCCTTTGAAGTTATCTTATCAATTGAGTCTTTAAGGATTTGAGAACACTTGATGTATGTCTTGCGTGGGATACCTGGGGTGACAATGGGGTATTCTATGATCCACTTGATGTATGTTTTGGTGATCAACTTGCGGGTTTCGTGACCTTGGGAATCTAAGCATAGGGGATGGCACATGTTTTCGTCTTGACTCTTCAGTAGAAACTTTGGGGCACTCTTTGAGGTTCTATGTGTTGGTTGAATAGATGAATTTGAGATTGTGTGATGCATATCATATAATGATACCCCACAGATACTTGAGGTGACATTGGAGTATCTAGGTGACATTAGGGTTTTGGTTGATTTGTGTATTAAGGTGTTATTCTAGTACGAACTCTAGGGCTTTTGTGACACTTATAGGAATAGCCCAACGGATTGATTGGAAAGAATAACTTTGAGGTGGTTTCGTACCCTACCATAATCTCTTCATTTGTTCTCTGCTATTAGTGACTTTGGAGTGACTCTTTGTTGCATGTTGAGGGATAGTTATATGATCCAATTATGTTATTATTGTTGAGAGGACTTGCACTAGTGAAAGTATGAACCCTAGGCCTTGTTTCAACGCATTGCAACACCGTTTGTGCTCACTTTTATCATTAGTTACCTTGCTGTTTTTATATTTTCAGATTACAAAAACCATTATCTACTATCCATATACCACTTGTATCACCATCTCTTCGCCGAACTAGTGCACCTATACAATTTACCATTGTATTGGGTGTGTTGGGGACACAAGAGACTCTTTGTTATTTGGTTGCAGGGTTGTTTGAAAGAGACCATCTTCATCCTACGCCTCCTACGGATTGATAAACCTTAGGCCATCCACTTGAGGGAAATTTGCTATTGTCCTACAAACCTCTGCACTTGGAGGCCCAACAACATCTACAAGAAGAAGGTTGTGTAGTAGACATCAACAAGTCAAGAAATACCAAGTACCCATCACAAACTCTTATCCCTCGCATTACATTATTTGCCATTTACCTCTCGTTTTTCCTATCCCCCACTTCACCCTTGCCGTTTTATTTGCCCTCTTTTCCGCTCGCCTCTTTTCCGTCCGTCTCTTTTTTTCTTGCTTCTTGTGTGTCTGTGTGTTAGATCGTTTATTTTGCTATTATGGCTAGCCCTTCTATCATCGTTAGTACTCCCGATCATGAAGTTCTTAATTTTAAACAAAAGGAGGGAGAAAATTTAAAATAAGCTTGGTATAGAATTTGCAATGCGCGGAATAGATCCACTAGGAAGCAATCCACTTCCGTTCTTCGCAATTTTTATGTAGGCATCACCCCTTGGAATAGATATATTCCTGATACCATTACCGGAGGAAATTTCTTGGGTAGCCATACTTTTGATTCTTATAATGCTATGATAGATTTGTTTGGGCCACCACCTCTTTTGGTTAATGGAACTATTTTAACCTTGGAACATGTGATGCAAAGGCTAGAAATTATTGAAAATAAAGTTGCCACTGTTGAGTTGATTGAAAATTTGGATAAAAAGATCCACAACCAAATTACACAATATGGATCTAAGGTAGGAGTTTCTCTTAAAATTTTTAAAGAAAAGGAACCCATAGTTAACGAAAAGATAGATCAAGATTCCACAAGAATTGATAAACTTGAGGAGATCATTACCAACTTAGGGTCCGCCTTTTCTTCCGTGAAAAATACTCCAAATCCTCCTACTACTAGAGTTGCCAAGTTTTTGTATGTGCCTAAGATTAAAAAAGGTGAATCTTCTAAGGAAAATGCAGATCTCAAAGCAATAAGTGTTCACCCCAACTTTTTTGCTATCATTAAAGAACCTTTTGGTACAAATGAATTTCTTGATTTCTTGATTTTTTGCCTAGGAGTTTGATCATTAATAAAAAGAAGGAAACTCCTAAGGGTTATAAGTGCTCTATTGAAGAATTGCCTCCCAAAGATGACAATACCTAGACTATTCTTGTTTTTATGCCTAGCTAGGGGCGTTAAACGATAGCACTTGTTGGGAGGCAACCCAATTTTATTTTTGTTTCTTGTTTTTGTTCCTATTTAGTAATAAATAATTCATCTAGCCTCTTTTTAGATGTGGTTTTATGTTTTTGATTAGTGTTTGTGCCAAGAGAACCTTTGGGAAGACTTGGGGGAAGTCTTTGCGATCTTGCTGTAAAAAACAGAAACTTTAGCGCTCACGAGATTTGCTGTCATTTTTTTACTGGAGAGTGCGATTAGGTTGATTATCCTTGAAGATGATTAATAGACAAATTCCTCACGTCCACCAATTTATTTCAGGATTTTTGGGGTTACACAAGTATTCTAAACCTACAGATTACTACAGACTATTCTGTTTTTGACAGATTCTGTTTTTCTTGTGTTGTTTGCTTATTTTGATGAATCTATGGCTAGTATCGGGGGGTATGAACCATAGAGAAGTTGGAATATAGTTGGTTTAACACCAATTTAAATAAATAATGAGTTCATTACAGTACCTTGAAGTGGTGGTTTGTTTTCTTATACTAACGGAGCTCATGAGATTTTCTATTGAGTTTTGTGTTGTGAAGTTTTCAAGTTTTGGGTAAAGATTTGATGGATTTTGGAATAAGGATTGGCAAGAGCCTAAGCTTGGGGATTCCCAAGGCAACCCAAGGGAAATTCAAGGACAACCAAAAGCATAAGCTTGGGGATGCCACGGAAGGTGAGGGAGTCCTGGATTAGGGGGTGTCCGGATAGCCGGACTATACCTTCGGCCGGACTCCTGGACTATGAAGATACAAGATTGAAGACTTCGTCCCGTGTCCGGAAGGGACTTTCCTTGGCGTGGAAGGCAAGCTTGGCGATACAGATATGTAGATCTCCTACCATTGTAACCGACTCTGTGTAACCCTAGCCCTCTCTGGTGTCTATATAAACCGGAGGGTTTTAGTCCGTAGAAAAAACAATCATACCATAGGCTAGCTTCTAGGGTTTAGCCTCCTTGATCTCGTGGTAGATCTACTCTTGTACTACCCATATCATCAATATTAATCAAGTAGGAGTAGGGTTTTACCTCCATCGAGAGGGCCCGAACCTGGGCAAAAACATCGTGTGCCTTGTCTCCTGTTACCATTCGCCTAGACGCACAGTTCGGGACCCCCTACCCGAGATCCGCTGGTTTTGACACCGACATTGGTGCTTTCATTGAGAGTTCCTCTGTGCTATCGCCATCAGGAAGGATGCCTCATCTTGTCTTTAAAGACGGTACCGTTGCTAAGGGAGCTTTGGCTGTCGGCCAAACTCTCCGGCTAGGTGGTTTCCTTATGACCACTTGTTCGGCTGCTGCGTCGACGATGACCTCTCGGGTCATCGAAAGCAATCTTCACGTCAGCTCGGAATTCACCGAGCAGCTAGATCCAATGGAGCTCTCTTCCCTAAACGAGCTCTTGGATCGCATCGCCGCCCTAGGAGTCGCTACGGATTACGACCAGATTGGGCCTAAACCCGATCTAAGAGAGATTAACTCTCCCCAGGTCACCCATCACGTTGCCGTGGTAGAGGGACAGTGCGGCAACCCTTCATCTATCTTAAGGACTAGCTATGTCCAGATTCCCGATCCCTCCAAGCCGGATACCCGCAGAGGGGAGGACATCACTCAAGACCTGAACTTAAAGTCAGGCGACGGGCTAGATTCATTGGACAACATCCAAGAATCCAAACTTCCGAGTTCGGAAACTCCTTGGCCTCTGGGTCTCAGATTGGGTGAGGTTTCGGATTTGATTCCACCCACCCACCCGTACATAAGCGATCTATCCCAAATTAGGCAAGAGCCCGAAGAAACAGTACATCATTACTGGGCTAGATTCCTCCTGGTTATGAACAGGATAAAGGACTGCCGCGAGGAAGAGGCAATTTCATTCTTCTGCAATAATTGCATGGACAAGGGAATCCTCAACGCCATAAGTCGCCGTGATATTACACGCTTCGCTGACTTGGCATCCATAGTACGAAAGTACTGTGCGATGGAAAGCGCCTGGAAAACCGAAATAAAATTTTGGGACAATCCGGCCCTGAATACAAACCCAGTCCGAAATAAAAGGGTGCATCATCGCCAGACACCCGGGCTCAATACCAAAAAGCAAAAGCCCTCAACAGGGCACGGAACCGTACTGGAAGGATGGCTTAATGGACCCTGTAAAATTCACAGTGCAGAGGGTGCCACACCAACTCACAACCTTAGAGCATGTTGGATACTCCGGCAGGTGGCAAAAATTGGCGAAGATCTTCTAATTCCAGAAGCCACAGAAAGCCACCCTAGAGACACCAGTACGGTATTAACAGTCTTCGAGACTTTCACATCAAATAATATGCGAAAAAGAACACTCCGCAGCCTTGCCGAAGTCTACCAAGTAGCAACAATAAACCCATGGAGTGACACGGGTATTACTTTTAACACCAGTGATGAACCTAAATTCCGAACAGCCCGAGCACCAGCCACATTGGTCCTCAGTCCAATAGTGGACGACTTTCGTCTTACCAAGGTACTCATGGATGGCGGTAGCGGATTGAACCTCATTTATGAGGAAACCCTTCCAAAAATGGAAATAGATTGGAACCGCATTGAGCGAAGCAGCACAACCTTTAGAGGAATAATCCCCAATCGGGAAGCGCGCTGTACAGGAAAAATCACACTAGATGTGGTGTTTGGCACGCCGGATAATTACAGGTCCGAAGAGGTCACATTCCAAGTGGTCCCGTTCAGTAGCGGATATCACGCTCTGCTAGGGCGGGAAGCGTTTACAATCTTCCAAGCAATACCCCATTACGGGTACATGAAGCTCAAGATGCCCGGCCTAACGGAATCATCACTCTCGCTAGTGATCTGGACATAGCACTCCGCGCCGAAAACAAGACAGCCGCACTGGACCTCGAGGCGCTATCCGAAGCCCTAATGGCTGAGGAATTGACTGCGCTGCGCTCCACAGTGAATAGGGACGATGTGATACTCAACAAAAGATCCAAGTCCACCTCCTTTAAACCGGCGGATGAAATAGTCAAATTCCAGGTCCATCCAACGGACCCCAATAAAACAGCTTCCATCGGGGCACAGTTAAACCCTGATGTAGATGCCCACTGCGAGAGTTCCTACGAGAGAACTGGGACATTTTCGCCTGGCACCCTTCAGACATGCTAGGAATCCCACGCAGGCTGGCCGAACACAGCTTAAATATCCTAAAAGGATTCAAGCCAGTCAAACATGCTCTTCGGCATTTTTCCGAACCTAAGAGACAGGCCATGGGAGAGGAACTAGCCAAGCTATTGGAGGCCGGATTCATCAAAGATATAAAACACCCGGACTGGCTAGCAAACCCGGTGATGGTACCAAAGAAGGACAAATCCTGGCGCCTGTGCATTGATTTTAAAGACCTTAACAAGGCTTGCCCAAAGGATCCCTTCCCCCTCCCTCGCATCGATCAAATTATCAACGCTACCGCAGGACACGATTCGTTGTGTTTCCTCGACGCATACTCCGGCTACCATCAAATAAAGATGGCAGAGTCAGACCAAGCTGCAACGGCATTCATCACACCATACGGCCCATTCTGCTTCAACACAATGCCCTTCGGGCTCAAAAACGTCGGCGCAACATATCAGCTCATAATTCAGACATGTCTGGCAAACCAGATCGGCAAAACAGTGGAGGCATACGTAGATGGTGTGGTCGTTAAAACAAGACATGTCGAATCTCTAGTAGACGACATGAGGCTAACATTTGATAACCTCTGAACATACGACATCAAGCTCAACCCGAAAAAATGCGTTTTCGACGTTCCAGCCGGAAAGCTCTTGGGCTTCATTGTATCCGGTAGAGGAATTGAAGAAAATCCAGCCAAGATCCGAGCTCTGTCACAATTGGATATCCCAAAGGACCTCAAACAAATACAAAAATTAACCAGATGCGTGGCGGCTCTAAGCCGCTTTATCTCCCGCTTGGGAAAAGGCCCTACCCCTTTACCGCCTCCTTCGGTGCATCGAACACTTCGAGTGGACGGATGCAGCCACGGACCGACTCTACAAAATAAAAGCCATCTTGGCAACAAACCCAGTCCTGGCCGCGCCAAACATTGGCGAACCAATGCTATTATACATTGCAGCAACCCATCAGGTCGTAAGCGCAGTGCTCGTCGTCGAACGAGAAACAGACGGACACAAATTCCCCCTTCAAAAGCCGGTCTACTATGTGTCCACTGTCCTTACTCCGTGCAAGTCACGGTACCTGCATTATCAAAAGATTGCGTACGCGGTATTTATGGCATCCCAAAAGCTGCGACACTACTTTCAAGAGTGTTCAATAACAGTAGCCTCGGAAGTGCCACTTAACGATATTATAAACAACCGCGACGTGACGGGCCAGATTGCAAAATGGGCCATTGAGCTCCTCCCGTTCGACATAACTTACAAGCCACGGCGAGCTATCAAGTCGCAAGTTTTGGCCGACGTCGTCGCAGAATGGACGGAGGCCGAACTCCCTAAAGAGTACGGCACATATTCAAACTGGGTCATGCACTTCGACGACTCCAAAATGTTGGCCGGTCTAGGGGGTGGCATCATTTTGACATCCCCCATAGGAGACACAGTTCAATATGTACTCCAGATAATGTACACAGACTCCAATAATGCAGCCGAATATGAGGCCCTTTTACATGGTCTCCGGATGGCAGTATCCATGGGCATTCAACACCTAGAGGTGTGCGGGGACTCGAACCTCGCAATATCCCAAATAAATGGAGACTTTGATGTCAAGGATCCAAAAATGGCAGCTTATCGCAACGCCGTCCTAAAAATGTCAGCTCGGTTAGAAGGGCTCGAATTTCACCATATAGCCCGGGAAAATAATCAGGCGGCAGATGTCCTGGCACGCATCAGCGCAAAACGCGATGTAGTCCCCCCCCCAACATCTTCTTGGAAAGGCTGTTCAAGCCATTCGTAGCATGGGAAGGGGAACCCGGCAATAATAGCCCGGACCCAACCGCACTGCCCGACACCGAACACTCTGACATAATTGGAGGCTCTACCAATGAAATAACACCTTCAGCCCACGTAATAATGGCCATCATCGCCCCATGGACAGAACCATTCCTCACCTACCTTACTAGGCAGGAACTCCCCGAGGACCAAAATGAGGCACGCTGCATAGTGCGGCAATCTAAAGCCTATAAAGTCCATGAGGGAGAGCTTTATAAGAAAAGCACTACCGGAGTCCTTCAAAGGTGCATCTCTGAAGAGGAAGGGCGGAACCTCCTGGCTGAAATTCATGCCGGACTCGGCGGCATCACGCTGCAGCTCGGTCCCTTGTAAGCAAGGCCTTCCGTACAAGCTTTTATTGGCCGACGGCCCGGGCAGACGCCAAGGACTTAGTCCAACGATGCATCGGTTGCCAGCTTTTTGCAAACCAAAGCCATATGCCACCCACCGCCCTCCAAACTATCCCCATCACTTGGCCCTTCGCGGTATGGGGGCTGGACATGGTTGGACCCCTTAAAGGTGGAACCCACAAGAAAAAATACTTACTGGTCATGGTGGATAAGTTCACCAAATGGATAGAAGCCAAGCCTGTTAAGACAGCCGAATCTGGACCAGTGATAGACTTTATATCCGGGGTTGTACACCGTTATGGCGTCCCCCACAACATCATCACTGATAACGGCATGAACTTTACGGCCGACAAGGTAAAACTCTGGTGCAAAAACATGGGCATCAAGCTCGATTATGCTTCCGTCTATCACCCACAAACTAACGGCCAGGTCGAACGTGCAAATGGTCTTATCATGAGCGGCATCAAACCCAGATTAGTGCGGTCCCTTAAGGAATCTAATATGCACTGGGTAGAGGAGCTAGACTCCGTACTCTGGGGGCTGCAGACCATGCCGAATCGCATCACCGGATACACACCATTCTTCATGGTGTACGGCGCAGAGGCAGTTTTGCCCTGCGACATAATTCATGACTCACCTCGAGTGCGCATGTATGAAGAAAGAGAAGCCGAGCTCGATCGGCAGGACAATTTGGATGCCTTGGAGGAAGAGCGTGACGTGGCAAAAGCCTGTTCCGCATTCTATCAACAGCAGGCTCGAAGATACCAAAGCAGAGAAGTACGGGCCAAAAATTACAACATTGGCGAATTAGTTCTACGCCTGCCGGACAAGAAAAAGGACAAACTCAAGCCCAAATGGGAAGGTCCCTTCATAATTGACCAAGTCCTGACTGGTGGAGCATACCGCCTGCGAGATGCATCGGATAACCGACTCGAGCCGAACCCATGGAATGCAGCCAGTCTCCGAAGATTCTATGCCTAGCGCCGGACTCTGTGTTCGTCTCCTTTCTCTGTCCATTTTTTATATACTTTCTGTCTTACATTTCTCTCCTTCTCCCCCCTCTCTCTCTTATAGCCTTTAAAGGCTCATAAAGTGACGCGCTATCCGCGCTCATTAAACCTGGGGGCTTCTTTAAGCAGAAGCTTATTTATACGGGCTTCATGCCCAACACATGTGTCACACTTCCGCATGTACCTTTTATTCACCATTATATGCATCGATATGACTTAAGTTTTGGCCAAGCTGGGTTGCCTGGCTCCTGTGCTTACCCCTATGTTCCCGATTGTTCAGCTAGGTGGTAAAGGGAGCACCTCTGCGATTGTTACTGCCGGGTCAGCAGGATGTGTACCTCAGACTGGGTGAAGCCGAAAGCTAGCGTTCTTAAGGGAATATTCGGTCGGTGAACTAAAGATGATCTTTTTTCACTTATTTATCTATATGCCCCCAGATGTTTTTCCTGCGTCTCTTTCGTAGAATGGACATGCACTTTAGGGCATGCCTCCCAGGGAAAGGAACCCCTAACGGAACTATTCTCCCTGGAAGATGTTTCTTACTAACCATGTAATATAACATAACTAGTTGGGCACTTGTCTGTTCAAGCACTAATGACCCCTACGCCTGGTCTCCATGCATACCCCGGTTCTTATATAACCGCGAGGGTATTCGGACACACTCCGGACCGTCAGGTCCCGAGGTTGAAGCGAAAAGGTCGGCCATGACAAACGATCTACAATCCGGCTAGAAGGCATTACACATGTCAATTAAAATTACATAGTCAATCTGACTGATTGTATTCCTCTTCAATACTCCCTCCGTCCGCGAATAAGTGTACTTCTAGCTTTTGTCCTAAGTCAAAGTTTTAAAATTTTGACCAACTATATACAAAAGAGTAGAAACATATATGACATCAAATTGATATATTGTGAAAGTACATTTCAAAACGGATCTAGTGATACTAATTTAGTGCTATAAATGCTGCTACTTTTCCCTATAAAGTTTGTCAAAGTTTTAAAGCTTTGACTTAAGACAAAAGCTAGAAGTACACTTATTCACGGACGGAGGGAGTACCATCTAACAGGTTGTCTAGTTTATAGTCCTGTTGGGAATACTTTGCGGCCAATTCTACTTGGCCGTATACTAAGCTCGCATGGATCTCCTTCCCATCGGGCCCCATGGGTCCGACCTCGGCCATGTGGTTTGGGTCAGCCTTCGTGTACCGCATGTTCACCAAGGCCCAGGCCTCCCTGGCGCCTTGACGGCAGGCCGACATCTTCCACAATCGGAAGCCCCGCCGCGCTCCCTTCAGCTTCTCTACAAGCTCTCCAAAGCCTTCGGGCATGGAGACGGATGGCCACAAGGCCTGGGCGATGCCTTGCATCACCTACCGAACTCGCTCGTGCAGTTGTGAGAGCTCGGGAAGAAGGTCACCCGTAGAACCGAGCATTTCCTCTGCAGGATGACCTGTTAGCATACCTATAGACATCTGTTAGTCGACTTCCTCGCCGAACTCTTTTTTCAAAGTTCGTTTAAGCACTTACTAAATATGCCGCGTCGAAGCCGCTGATTCTCCTTAACGGAGTCCAACAGCTGGGCACGAACATCCTTCGGTTCAACGCCCAACTTGGTGTTGGCATCTTGGAGATCGTTCTTCTCCCGCCTCACCTTTGTCAGCACGCTCTCACCAGCCTTCAGCTGGCGTAGGAGTTGTTGCTCTTCCGGATTTAATCCGGCGCCATTTGCAATTTCATTTGTCAGGTTTGCACCCACGCCGCACTTCGCAAAACACTTATCTTTCGAAGCGTATATTACCAGCGGGGGTCTCCTTGGGCTCCCCTGCCGCGGCTAGTGCGGCCTCAAGTTCGGCTTTGCACTCTTCCAGCTCCTGGGACAGTAGGGTATTCTTTTCTGTAAGAACCTGCACAACAAATGATCCTTAAATCAGTTATTCTAACTGTTTCAAGTCTCGGGGGCTACTGGTATATATATAATTACCAAAATTTTCTTACCCGTATGTCTTTTACATATTGCTCCGTGGCTCTGGCTAGACCATTTTGAGCGGCACGGAGGTACGCATCTCCCGAATTGAAGGCATCCAATGCTTCTTGGGAGAAACAAGCATCGCAAAGAACTATCCAGCGACGCCTGTGGTTCATGGCACTCTCCACCTCGGAATTGGTGCTAGACAGCCTGTCCGCATCCTCTGTCGGAGGAGCGTCCGGTGCGCGCCTTGTGTTCGCCTCCGCTTCCGGACCAGGCTTTGGAGCCTGGGTGGTGGAGGCGCGATTGGCACCCTCTCCGGATATAGTCCGGCGAGGTCTCTTCGTCCTAAAGAGAGTACGAGCGTTAATATGCCTTGAAGGAATAACACCTGGGAATAAGATGGCGCGCTATACCTTTGTGCCGGCGTCTCAGTCCGGACCGCACTTCTTTTCAGCCCGCGGGGCCTTGCCGCCCCTCGTTGGCTAGTCACCGCAAGCTCGGCCTCCCGTCTCAAGGACCTCCCCTGCAAAGCACGGTTGTCATACGACAATCAAAAACACGCGAGGATAGATCCCTTTTCAAAGTGCTGGGACTTCAGTCTCAGTTACCTGTGAGGCTGGGAGTAGCCCTGGGTAATCGGCCGTAATGGCCACCAAGGCGTTGTCCTTGCTCAATTGATGAAACACCCCATCAATCAGCTCCACAGATAAGTCCGGATCCTCTTGAGAGGCCGGGTCGAGGGACCGTCCCGGATCCTTGGGTTGTGGAGGAGGGCTGTTTATTTCTTTAACAGCCTGGCGCAGTTCCTGCGTTGAAGTCGTTGGACTGAATATTTAACGATGGGAATATAAAACGGATGGGCAAGTAAAAGTGTCCACTTACCCAACTAGGGGGATTGTACATAGAAAATCCACCCTATGGGTTGACGCGGAGAAATTCCTCCTCTTCTCCCTTGTACAAAGCGGACAAGATCTTTATTAGAGCGGCAGCCGAATCCGGCCCCTTACGGCCGTGGCGGGTGGCGGCATCCTCCCCGTTGAAGTCCCACATGGGGTGGCCTCTATACTGAAGCGGCTATACCCCTCGCATGATGCATGCGGCCATGACCCCAATCATGGTCAGTCCGGAATGAGCTAACAATCTTATCCGACCCATCAGGTAAAGAACGTCCTTGTCACTTTCCCTCTGAGGGCTCCGTGGACGCCAACTTAGGCGCTTCTTTAGGGGAGCACTGTCGAACTCAGGGAGGCCGATCTGGACAGGATCCGGCAGCGGGACGTCCTCTATATAAAACCATTCCGAAGGCCAGTCCTCGGACGTCTTCTTTGGGGTTCCGGATAGATATCCGGTCCCGGTGATGCGCCACACTTCAGCTCTGCCCACTTGATATATTGACCCCTTCTGAGAACGGGGCACAAGGCAGAATAGCCTTTTCCACAGCGTGAAATGAGCCTCGCAGCCCAAAAACAGCTCGCAAAGGGCTACGAAGCCCGCGATATGCAATATGGAGGCAGGCGTGAGGTTGTGCAGCTGGAGGCCATAGAACTCCAGTAGCCCCCGGAGAAATGGATGAATTGGAAATCCGAGCCCTCTTATTAAGTAAGGGACAAGGCATACCCGCTCTCCTTTGGAGGGATTGGGGGCGCTCTCCGCTTGCTCTCCGCCATTATAGGTTGCAAGTCCGGCTCGAACCGGGACCATATAGGCTGGGGGGAGAAATCCCTTGGTCTGGAGCGTCACTAGCTCGCTGTGCGGGATGGAGCATCTCTCCCAATCTCCAGGCTAAGGGCTAGAAGGGCGAGAGGAGGAGCTGCGGCGGCCGGTCATGATAGAATGGACCTCTGTCGGATACGCTCTGATGAATACTCGTGGAGGGGAGAAGGTGTGGTTTGGATCTAAATCCTCGTCCCCTTAAATAGGCGGCTCATTCACACGGCTAGGGGTGTAAATGTAAAAACACCCTGACTTTTCGTATTCGTTTGACACGTGGAAGATGGCCATTATTGGGCCTAGAAGCCAAGGAGCGCTACATTTACAAGAAACCGGACATTATTCAATAGGTACACGGAATTTGGAGGAGAACCCGCCTTGCAATGCCGAAGACAATCTGCGCGCCAGACTCGTCGTCATTGAAGCCTGGTTCAGGGGCTACTAAGGGAGTCCTGGATTAGGGGGTGTCCGGATAGCCGGACTGTACCTTCGGCCGGACTCCTGGACTATGAAGATACAAGATTGAAGACTTCGTCCCGTGTCCGGAAGGGACTTTCCTTGGCGTGGAAGGCAAGCTTGGCGATACGGATATGTAGATCTCCTACCATTGTAACCGACTCTGTGTAACCCTAGCCCTCTCTGGTGTCTATATAAACCGGAGGGTTTTAGTCCGTAGAAAAAAACAATCATACCATAGGCTAGCTTCTAGGGTTTAGCCTCCTTGATCTCGTGGTAGATCTACTCTTGTACTACCCATATCATCAATATTAATCAAGCAGGAGTAGGGTTTTACGTCCATCGAGAGGGCCCGAACCTGGGCAAAAACATCGTGTCCCTTGTCTCGTGTTACCATCCGCCTAGACGCATAGTTCGGGACCCCCTACCCGAGATCCGCCGGTTTTGACACCGACAGAAGGCATCCCCTCTTTCGTCTTAATCCATCGATAACTTTACTTGAGGATATATTTTTATTCACCACATGATATGTGTTTTGCTTGAAGCGTCTTGTATGATATGAGTCTTTGCTTTTTAGGTTACACAATCATCCTTTCTGTACACACCTTTTGGAGAGACACACATGAATCGGAATTTATTAGAATACTCTATGTGCTTCACTTATATCTTTTGAGCTAGATAATTTTGCTCAAGTGCTTCACTTATATCCTTTTAGAGCACGGTGGTGGTTTTATTTTATAGAAATTATTGATCTCTCATGCTTCACTTATATTATTTTGAGAGTATCATAGAGCAGCATGGTAATTTGCTTTGGCTATAAAATTAGTCCTAATATGATAGGCATCCAAGATGGGTATAATAAAAACTATCATAAAAAGTGCATTGAATACTATGAGAAGTTTGATACTTGATGATTGTTTTGAAATATGAAGATGGTGATATTAGAGTCATGCTAGAGTAGTTGTGAATTTGAGAAATACTTATTCTAAAGTTTGTGATTCCCGTAGCATGCACGTATGGTGAACCGTTATGTGATGAAGTCGGAGCATGATTTATTTATTGATTGTCTTCCTTATGAGTGGCGGTCGGGGATGAGCGATGGTCTTTTTCTACCAATCTATCCCCCTAGGAGCATGCGCGTAGTACTTTGTTTCAATAACTAATATATTTTTGCAATATGTATGTGAGTTCTTTATGACTAATGTTTAGTCCATGGATTATATGCACTCTCACGCTTCCACCATTGCTAGCCTCTCTAATACGGCGCACCTTTCACAGGTATCATACACCCATCATATACCTTCATCAAAACAGTCACCATACCTACCTATTATGGCATTTCCATAGCCATTCCGAGATATATTGCCATGCAACTTTCCACCATTCCGTTTTTATGACACGTTCATCATTGTCATATTGCTTTGCATGATCATGTAGTTGACATCGTATTTGTGGTAAAGCCACATTTATAATTCTTTCATACATGTCACTCTTGATTCATTGCATATCCCGATACACCGCCGGAGGCATTCACGTAGAGTCATATTTTGTTCTAAAGTATCGAGTTGTAATTCTTGAGTTGTAAAGTAAATGAAAGTGTGATGATCATCATTATGAAGGAAATATGCCCTAGAGGCAATAATAAAGTTATTATTTATTTCCTTATATCATGATAAATTTTTATTATTGATGCTAGAATTGTATTAACCGGAAACATAATACATGTGTGAATACATAGACAAACAATATGTCACTAGTATGCCTCTACTTGACTAGCTCGTTGATCAGAGATGGTTAAGTTTCCTAACCATAGACAAAGAGTTGTCATTTGATAAACGAGATCACATCATTAGGAGAATGATGTGATTGACTTGACCCATTCCATTAGCTTAGCACACGATCGTTTAGTATGTTGCTATTGCTTTCTTCATGACTTATACATGTTCCTATGACTATGAGATTATGCAACTCCCGTTTACTGGAGGAACACTTTGTGTGCTACCAAACGTCACAACGTAACTGGGTGATTATAAAGGTGTTGTACAGGTGTCTCCGAAGGTACTTGTTGGGTTGGCATATTTCGAGATTAGGATTTGTCACTCCGATTGTCAGAGAGGTATCTCTGGGCCCTCTCGGTAATGCACATCACTTAAGCCTTGCAAGCATTGCAACTAATGAGTTACTTGCGGGATGATGTATTACAGAACGAGTAAAGAAACTTGCCGGTAACGAGATTGAAACTAGGTATTGGGATACCGACGATCGAATCTCGGGCAAGTAACATACCGATAACAAAGGGAACAACGTATGTTGTTATGCGGTCTGACCGATAAAGATCTTCGTAGAATATGCAGGAGCCAATATGAGCATCCAGGTTCCGCTATTGGTTATTGACCGGAGACGTGTCTCGGTCATGTCTACATAGTTATCGAACCCGTAGGGTCCGCACGATTAACGCTTCGATGACAGTTATATTATGAGTTTATATGTTTTGATGTACCGAAGGTTGTTCGGAGTCCCGGATGTGATCACGGACATGACAAGGAATCTTGAAATTGTCGAGACATGAAGATTGATATATTGGAAGCCTATGTTTGGATATCGAAAGTGTTCCAGGTGAAATCGGGATTTTACCGGAGTACCGAGAGGTTACCGGAACCCCCCGGGAGGTTAATGGGCCTTAGTGGGCCTTTATGGAGAAGAGGAGAGGCGGCCAGGGCTGGGCCACGCGCCCCTCCCCCTAGTTCGAATAGGATAAGGAGAGGTGGGCGGTGCCCCCCCTCCTTTCTCTCTCCCTCCTCTTTCCCCCTCCCAAGTCCTAATCCAACTAGGAAAGGGGGGAGTCCTACTCCCGGTGGGAGTATGACTCCTCCTGGTGCGCCCTCTCTCCTGGCCGGCCGCACCCCCTTGCTCCTTTATATACAGGGGCAGGGGGCACCCTAGAGATACAACAATTGATCGTTTTATCTTTTAGCCGTGTGCGGTGCCCCCCTCCACCATAGTCCACCTCGATAATACTGTAGCGGTGCTTAGGCGAAGCCCTGCATCAGTAGAACGTCATCATCGTCACCACGCCGTCGTGCTGACGAAACTCTCCCTCAACACTCGGCTGGATCGGAGTTTGAGGGATGTCATCGGGCTGAACATGTGCTGAACTCGGAGGTGCCATACGTTCGGTACTTGATCAGTCGGATCGTGAAGAAGTACGACTACATTAACCGCGTTGTGCTAACGCTTTCTCTTTCGGTCTACGAGGGTACGTGGACAACACTCTCTCCTCTCGTTGCTATGCATCACCATGATCTTGTGTGTGCGTAGGAAATTTTTTGAAATTACTACGTTCCCCAACAGTGGCATCAGAGCCTGGTTTTATGCGTAGATGTCATATGCATGAGTAGAACGCAAGTGAGTTGTGGGTGATATAAGTCATACTGCTTACCAGCATGTCATACTTTGGTTCGGCGGTATTGTTCGATGAAGCGGCCCGGACCGACATTACGCGTACGCTTACGCGAGACTGGTTCTACCGACGTGCTTTGCACACAGGTGGCTGGCGGGTGTCAGTTTCTCCAACTTTAGTTGAATCGAGTGTGGCTACGCCCGGTCCTTGTGAAGGTTAAAACAGCACCAACTTGACAAACTATCGTTGTGGTTTTGATGCGTAGGTAAGAACGGTTCTTGCTAAGCCCGTAGCAGCCACGTAAAATTTGCACCAACAAAGTAGAGGACGTCTAACTTGTTTTTGCAGGGCATGTTGTGATGTGATACGGTCAAGACATGATGCTAAAATTTTATTGTATGAGATGATCATGTTTTGTAACCAAGTTATCGGCAACTGGCAGGAGCCATATGGTTGTCGCTTTATTGTATGCAATGCAATCGCCCTGTAATGCTTTACTTTATCACTAAGCGGTAGCGATAGTCGTAGAAGCATAAGATTGGCGAGACAACAACGATGCTACGATGGAGATCAAGGTGTCGCGCCGGTGACGATGGTGATCATGACGGTGCTTCGGAGATGGAGATCACAAGCACAAGATGATGATGGCCATATCATATCACTTATATTTATTGCATGTGATGTTTATCTTTTATGCATCTTATATTGCTTTGATTGACGGTAGCATTATAAGATGATCCCTCACTAAATTATCAAATTATAAAGTGTTCTCCCTAAGTATGCACTGTTGTGAAAGTTCTTCGTGCTGAGACACCACGTGATGATCGGGTGTGATAGGCTCTATGTTCAAATACAACGGGTGCAAAACAGTTGCACACGCGGAATACTCAGGTTAAACTTGACGAGCCTAGCATATAACAGATATGGCCTCGGAACACGGAGACCGAAAGGTCGAGCGTGAATCATATAGTAGATATGACAACATAGTGATGTTCATCATTGAAACTACTCCATCTCACGTGATGATCAGACATGGTTTAGTTGATATGGATCACATGATCACTTAGAGGATTAGAGGGATGTCTATCTAAGTGGGAGTTCTTAAGTAATATGATTAATTGAACTTAAATTTATCATGAACTTAGTACCTGATAGTATCTAGCTTGTCTATGTTGATTGTAGATAGATGGCCCGTGCTGTTGTTCCGTTGAATTTTAATGCGTTCCTTGAGAAAGCAAAGTTGAAAGATGATGGTAGCAATTACACGGACTGGGTCCGTAACTTGAGGATTATCCTCATTGCTGCACAGAAAATTTACGTCCTGGAAGCACCGCTAGGTGTACCACCTGCGCCAGCAACTGCACACATTGTGAATGCCTGGCAGTCACATGTTGATGACTACTCGATAGTTCAGTGTGCCATGCTTTACGGCTTAGAACCGATACTTTAACGACATTTTGAACGTCATGGAGCATATGAGATGTTCCAGGAGTTGAAGTTAATATTTCAAAAGAATGCCCGGATTGAGAGATATGAAGTCTCCAATAAGTTCTATAGCTGCAAGATGGAGGAGAATAGTTCTATCAGTGAGCATATACTCAAGATGTCTGGGTACTGCAATCACTTGATTTAACTAGGAGTTAATCTTCCGAATGATAGCGTCATTGACATAATTCTCCAATCACTGCCACCGAGCTACAAGAGCTTCATGATGAACTATAATATGCAAGGGATGGATAAGACAATTCGCGAGCTCTTCGCAATGCTAAAGGCAGCAGAGGTAGAAATCAAGAAGGAGCATCAAGTGTTGATGGTCAATAAGACCACCAGTTTCAAGAAAAAGGGCAAAGGGAAGAAGAAGGGGAGCTTCAAAAAGAACGGCAAGCAAGTTGTTGCTTAGGAGAAGAAACCCAAATCTGGACCTAAGCCTGAGACTGAGTGCTTTTACTGCAAGCAGGCTCGTCACTGGAAGCGGAACTGCCCCAAGTATTTGGCGGATAAGAAGGATGGCAAGGTGAACAAAGGTATATGTGATATACATGTTATTGATGTGTACCTTACTAATGCTCGTAGTAGCACCTGTGTATTTGATACTGGTTCTGTTGCTAATATTTGCAACTCGAAACAGAGGCTACGGATTAAGCGAAGATTGGCTAAGGACGAGGTGACGATGCGCGTGGGAAATGGTTCCAAAGTCGATGTGATCGCGGTCGGCATGCTACCTCTACATCTAATTTTGGGATTAGTATTAGACCTAAATAATTGTTATTTGGTGCCAACGTTGAGCATGAACATTATATCTGGATCTTGTTAGATGCGGGACGGTTATTCATTTAAATCAGAGAATAATGGATGTTCTATTTATATGAGTAATATCTTTTATGGTCATGCACCCTTGAAGAGTGGTCTATTTTTGTCGAATCTCGATAGTAGTGATACACATATTCATAATATTGAAGCCAAAAGATGCAGAGTTGATAATGATAGTGCAACTTATTTGTGGCACTTCCGTTTAGGTCATATCGGTGTAAAACGCATGAAGAAACTCCATACTGATGGACTGTTGGAACCACTTGATTATGAATCACTTGGTACTTGCGAACCGTGCCTCATGGGCAAGATGACTAAAACGCCGTTCTCCGGTACTATGGAGAGAGCAACAAATTTGTTGGAGATCATACATACAGATGTATGTGGTCCGATGAATGTTGAGGCTCGTGGCGGATATCGTTATTTTCTCACCTTCACAGATGATTTAAGGAGATATGGGTATATCTACTTAATGAAACATAAGTCTGAAACGTTTGAAAAATTCAAAGAATTTCAGAGTGAAGTTGAAAATCATCGTAACAAGAAAATAAAGTTTCTACGATCTGATCATGGAGGAGAATATTTGAGTTATGAGTTTGGTCTTCATTTGAAACAATGCGGAATAGTTTCGCAACTCATGCCACCCGGAACACCACAACATAATGGTGTGTCCGAACGTCGTAATCATACTTTACTAGATATGGTGCGATCTATGATGTCTCTTACTGATTTACTGCTATCCTTTTGGGGTTATGCTTTAGGGACGGCCGCATTCACGTTAAATAGGGCACCATCGAAATCCGTTGAGACGACGCCTTATGAACTGTGGTTTGGTAAGAAACCAAAGTTGTCATTTCTAAAAGTTTGGGGCTGCGATGCTTATGTGAAAAAGCTTCAACCTGATAAGCTCGAACCCAAATCGGAGAAATGTGTCTTCATATGATACCCAAAGGAGACTGTTGGGTACACATTCTATCACAGATCCGAAGGCAAGACTTTTGTTGCTGAATTTGGAGTTTTTCTAGAGAAGGAGTTTCTCTTGAAAGAAGTGAGTGGGAGGAAAGTAGAACTTGATGAGGTAACTGTACCTGCTCCCTTATTGGAAAGTAGTTCATCACAGAAACCGGTTTCTACGACACCTACACCAATTAGTGAGGAAGTTAATGATGATGATCATGAAACTTTAGATCAAGTTGTTACTGAACCTCATAGGTCAACCAGAGTAAGATCCGCACCAGAGTGGTACGGTAATCCTGTTCTGGAAGTTATGTTACTAGACCATGACGAACCTACGAACTATGAAGAAGCAATGGTGATCCCAGAATCCGCAAAATGGCTTGAGGCCATGAAATCTGAGATGGGATCCATGTATGAGAACAAAGTGTGGAATTTGGTTGACTTGCCCGGTGATCGGCAAGCAATTGAGAATAAATGGATCTTCAAGAAGAAGACTGACGCTGCCGGTAATGTTATTGTCTATAAAGCTCGACTTGTTGCAAAAGGTTTTCGACAAGTTCAAGGGATTGACTATGATGAGACCTTCTCACCCGTAGCGATGCTTAAGTCTTTCCGAATCATGTTAGCAATTGCCACATTTTATGATTATGAAATTTGGCAAATGGATGTCAAAACTGCATTCCTGAATGGATTTCTCGAAGAAGAGTTGTATATGATGCACCAAGAAGGTTTGTCGATCCAAAGGGAGCTAACAAAGTGTGCAAGCTCCAGCGATCCATTTATGGACTGGTGCAAGCCTCTCGGAGTTGGAATAAACACTTTGATAGTGTGATCAAAGCATTTGGTTTTGTACAGACTTTTGGAGAAGTCTGTATTTACAAGAAAGTGAGTGGGAGCTCTGTAGCATTTCTAATATTATATGTGGATGACATATTGTTGATTGCAAATGATATAGAATTTCTGGATAGCATAAAGGGATACTTGAATAAGAGTTTTTCAATGAAAGACCTCGGTGAAGCCGCTTATATATTGGGCATCAAGATCTATAGAGATAGATCAAAATGCTTAATTGGACTTTCACAAAGCACATACCTTGACAAAGTTTTGAAGAAGTTCAAAATGGATCAAGAAAAGCAAGGGTTCTTGCCTGTGTTACAAGGTGTGAAGTTGAGTAAGACTCAATGCCCGACCACTGCAGAAGATAGAGAGAAAATGAAAGATGTTCCCTATGCTTCAACCATAGGCTCTATCATGTATGCAATGCTGTGTACCAGACCTGATGTGTGCCTTGCTATAAGTCTTTCAGGGAGGTACCAAAGTAATCCAGGAATGGATCACTGGACAGCGGTCAAGAACATCCTGAAATACCTAAAAAGGACTAAGGATATGTTTCTCATTTATGGAGGTGACAAAGAGCTCAATGTAAATGGTTATGTTGATGCAAGCTTTGACACTGATCCGGACGATTCTAAATCGCAAACCGGATACATGTTTACATTGAACAGTGGAGCTGTCAGTTGGTGCAGTTCTAAACAAAGCGTCGTGGCGGGATCTACGTGTGAAGCGGAGTACATAGCTGCTTCGGAAGCAACAAATGAAGGAGTCTGGCTGAAGGAGTTCATATCCGATCTAGGTGTCATACCTAGTGCATCGGGTCCAATGAAAATCTTTTGTGACAATACTGGTGCAATTGCCTTGGCGAAGGAATCCAGATTTCACAAGAGAACCAAGCACATCAAGAGACGCTGCAATTACATCCGGGATTAAGTCCAGGTGGGAGACATAGAAATTTGCAAGATACATACGGATTTGAATGTTGCAGACCCGTTGACTAAGCCTCTTTCACGAGCAAAACATGATCAGCACCAAGGCTCCATGGGTGTTAGAATCATTACTGTGTAATCTAGATTATTGACTCTAGTGCAAGTGGGAGGCTGAAGGAAATATGCCCTAGAGGCAATAATAAAGTTATTATTTATTTCCTTATATCATGAAAATGTTTATTATTCATGCTAGAATTGTATTAACTGGAAACATAATACATGTGTGAATACATAGACAAACAGTATGTCACTAGTATGCCTCTACGTGACTAGCTCGTTGATCAGAGATGGTTAAGTTTCCTAACCATAGACAAAGAGTTGTCATTTGATAAATGAGATCACATCATTAGGAGAATGATGTGATTGACTTGAACTATTCCGTTAGCTTAGCACACGATAGTTTAGTATGTTGCTATTGCTTTCTTCATGACTTATACATGTTCCTATGACTATGAGATTATGCAACTCCCGTTTACCGGAGGAACACTTTGTGTGCTACCAAACGTCACAACGTAACTGGGTGATTATAAAGGTGCTCTACAGGTGTCTCCGAAGGTACTTGTTGGGTTGGCGTATTTCGAGATTAGGATTTGTCACTCTGATTGTCGGAGAGGTATCTTTGGGCCCTCTCGGTAATGCACATCACTTAAGCCTTGCAAGCATTGCAACTAATGAGTTAGTTGCGGGATGATGTATTACGGAACGAGTAAAGAGACTTGGCGGTAACGAGATTGAAACAAGGTATTGAGATACTGACGATCGAATCTCGGGCAAGTAACATACCGATGACAAAGGGAACAACGTATGTTGTTATGCGGTCTGACCGATAAAGATCTTCGTAGAATATGTGGGAGCCAATATGAGCATCCAGGTTCCGCTATTGGTTATTGACCGGAGACGTGTCTCGGTCAAGTCTACATAGTTCTCGAGCCCGTAGGGTCCGCACGCTTAACGTTTCGATGACAGTTATATTATGAGTTTATATGTTTTGATGTACCGAAGGTTGTTCGGAGTCCCGGATGTGATCACGGACATGACGAGGAGTGTCGAAATGGTCGAGACATGAAGATTGATATATTGGAAGCCTTTGTTTGGATATCGGAAGTGTGCCGGGTGAAATCGGGATTTTACCGGAGTACCGGGAGGTTACCGGAACCCCCCGAGAGGTTAATGGGCCTTAGTGGGCCTTTATGGAGAAGAGGGGAGGCGCCCAGGGCTGGGCCACGTGCCCCTCCCCCCTAGTCCGAATAGGACAAGGAGAGGGGGGAGGCACCCCCCTTCCTTCCTCTCTCCCTCCTCTTTCCCCCTCCCAAGTCCTAATCCAACTAGGAAAGGGGGGAGTCCTACTCCCGGTGGGAGTAGGACTCCTCCTGGGGCGCCCTCTCTCCTGGCCGGCCGCACCCCCCTTGCTCCTTTATATACAGGGGCAGGGGGCACCCTAGAGATACAACAATTGATCGTTTGATCTTTTAGCCGTGTGTGGTGCCCCCCTCCACCATAGTCCACCTCGATAATACTGTAGCGGTGCTTAGGCGAAGCCCTGGATCGGTAGAACATCATCATCGTCACCATGCCGTCGTGCTGACGAAACTCTCCCTCAACACTCGGCTGGATCGGAGTTTGAGGGACGTCATCGGGCTGAACGTGTGCTGAACTCGGAGGTGCCGTACGTTCGGTACTTGATCGGTCGGATCGTGAAGACGTACGACTACATCAACCGCGTTGTGCTAATGCTTCAGCTTTCGGTCTACGAGGGTACATGGACAACACTCTCTCCTCTCGTTGCTATGCATCACCATGATCTTGCATGTGCGTAGGATTTTTTTTGAAATTACTACGTTCCCCAACACATTATTGGAGCATTGTCCCACATGAGGAAAGGATGATGGAGACTATGATTCCCCCACAAGTCAGAATGAGACTCTGGACGAACAATAAAAAAAGAGAAAAAGGAAAAAAATAAAAATGAGAGAAAAAGAGAGAAGGGACAATGCTACTATCCTTTTACCACACTTGTGCTTCAAAGTAGCACCATGATCTTCATGATAAAGAGTCTCTTATGTTGTCACTTTCATATACTAGTGGGAATTTTACATTATAGAACTTGGCTTGTATATTCCAATGATGGGCTTCCTCAAAATGCCCTTGGTCTTCGTGAGCAAGCAAGTTGGATGCACACCCACTTAGTTTCTTTTTGAGATTTCATATACTTATATCTCTAGTGCATCCATTGCATGGCAATCCCTACTCTCTCACATTGATATATATTGATGGGCATCTCCATAGCCCGTTGATACGCCTAGTTGATGTGACACTATCTTCTCCTTTTTGTCTTCCCCACAACCACCATTCTATTCCACCTATAGTGCTATGTCCATGGCTCACGCTCATATATTGCGTGAAGATTAAAAAAGTTTGAGAACATCAAAAGTATGAAACAATTGCTTGACTTGTCATCGGGGTTGTGCATGATTTAAATACTTTGTGTGATGAAGATAGAGCATAGCCAGACTATATGATTTTGTAGGGGTAACTTTCTTTGGCCATGTTATTTTGAGAAGACACGGTTGCTTTGTTAGTATGCTTGAAGTATTATTATTTTTATGTCAATATTAAACTTTTTTCTTGAATCTTTTGGATCTGAACATTCATGCCACAATAAAGAAAATTACATTGAGAATTATGCTAGGTAGCATTCCACATCAAATTGTTGTTTTTTTGCCTATTTCCGTGTTTCGCGGAAAAGGAATATCAAACGGAATCCAAATGGAATGAATCCTTCAGGAGAGTTATTTTTGGAACAAACATGATCCCGGAGACTTTGAGTGGACGTCAAGACAGAAGCGAGGAGGCCACGTGGCAGGAGGTATTGGGGAACGTAGTAATTTCAAAAAAAATCTGACGCACACGCAAGATCATGGTGATGCATAGCAACGAGAGGGGAGAGTATCATCTATGTACCCTTGTAGACCGTAAGCGGAAGTGTTATGAGAATGCGGTTGATGTAGTCATACGTCTTCAGGATCCGACCGATCCAAGTACCGAACGCACGGCACCTCTGAGTTCAGGACACGTTCAGCTCGGTGACGTCCCACGAACTCCGATCCAGCAGAGCTTCGAGGCAGAGTTCCGTCAGCACGAAGGTGTGATGACAGTGATGATGATGCTACTAACGCAGGGCTTCGCCTAAGCACCGCTATGATATGACCGAGGTGGATTATGGTGGAGGGGGGCACCGCACACGGCTAAAAGATCAACGATCAACTTGTGTGTCCATGGGGTGCCCCCCTCCCCCGTATATAAATGAGAGGAGGAGGGGGAGGGCCGGCCCTCTACTATGGCGCACCGTGGGGAGTCCTACTCCCACCAGGAGTAGGATTCCCCCCTTCCATGTAGTAGGAGTAGGAGAGAAGGAAAGGGAAAAGAGAAGAGAAGGAAGGAGGGGGCGCAGCCCCTCCCCCTACTCCAATTCGGACTAAGCCTTGGGGGGCACACAGCCTCCCCTCTCTCTTTCCCCTAAAGTCCAATAAGGCCCATATACTCCCCGGCGAATGCCCGTAACTCTCTGGTACTCCGAAAAATACCTGAATCACTTGGTACCTTTCCGATGTCTGAATATAGTTGTCCAATATATCGATCTTTACGTCTCGATCATTTCGAGACTCGATGTCATGTCCCGATCTCATCCGGGACTCCGAACTACCTTCGGTACATCAAAACACATAAACTCATATTACCGATCGTCACCGAACGTTAAGCATGCAGACCCTACCGGTTCGAGAACTATGTAGACATGATTGAGACTCGTCTCCGGTCAATAACCAATAGCGGAACCTGGATGCTCATATTGGCTCCTACATATTCTACGAAGATCTTTACCGGTTAAACTTCATAACAACATACGTTGTTCCCTTTGTCATCGGTATGTTACTTGCCCGACATTCGATCATCGATATCTCAATACCTAGTTCAATCTCGTTACCGGCAAGTCTCTTTACTCGTTCCGTAATACATCATCCCGCAACTAACTCATTAGTCACATTTCTTGCAAGGCTTATAGTGATGTGCATTACCAAGAGGGCCCAGAGATACCTCTTCGACAATCGGAGTGACAAATCCTAACCTCGATCTATGCCAACTCAACAAGTACCATCGGAGACACCTATAGAGCACCTTTATAATCACCCAATTACGTTGTGACGTTTGGTAGCACACAAAGTGTTCCTTCGGTATTTGGGAGTTGCATAATCTCATAGTCAGAGGAACATGTATAATTCATGAAGAAATCAGTAGCAACATGTTAAACGATCATCGTGCTAAGCTAACGGAATGGGTCAAGTCAGTCACATCATTCTATAATGATGTGATCCCGTTAATCAAATGACAACTCATGTCTATGGCTAGGAAACTTAACCATCTTTGATTCAACGAGCTAGTCAAGTAGAGGCATACTAGTGACACACTGTTTGTCTATGTATTCACACATGTACTAAGTTTCAGGTTAATATAATTCTAGCATGAGTAATAAACATTTATCATGATATAAGGAAATAAATAATAACTTTATTATTGCCTGTAGGGCATATTTCCTTCAGGAGGGTGCGCCCAGGGGGGTAGGCGCGCCCCCCACCCTCGTGGGCCCCTCGCAGCTCCATTGGCGTACTTCTTCCTCCTATATACCCATATACCCCGAAAACATACAGGAGCACCACGAAACCCTATTTCCACCGCTGCAACCTTCTGTACCCATGAGATCCCATCTTGGAGCCTTTTCTGGCGCTCCGCCGGAGGGGGAATCGATCACGGAGGGCTTCTACATTAACACCATAGCCTCTCCGATGATATGTGAGTAGTTTACCACAGACCTTCGGGTCTGTAGTTATTAGCTAGATGGCTTCTTCTCTCTCTTTGGATCTCAATACAAAGTTCTCCTTGATTCTCTTGGAGATCTATTTGATTCAATTCGTTTTGCGATGTGTTTGTCGAGATCCGATGAATTGTGGGTTTATATCATATTGCTTGAGTTTATCCCTCTACATCATGTCATCTTGCCTAATGCGTTACTCTGTTCTTATGAACTTAATACTCTAGATGCATGCTGGATAGAGGTCGATGTGTGGAGTAATAGTAGTAGATGCAGAATTGTTTCGGTCTACTTGTCGCGGACATGATGCCTATATACATGATCATGCCTAGATATTCTCGTAATTATTCGCTTTTCTATCAATTGCTCGACAGTAATTTGTTCACCCACCGTAGAATTTGTTATCTTGAGAGAAGCCACTAGTGAAACCTATGGCCCTCGGGTCTATCTTCCATCATATTATTTTCATATCTATTTGCTATTTCTATCGTAGTTTATTTTGCAATCTTTACTTTCCAATCTATATCATAAAAATACCAAAAATATTTATCTTATTGTCTCTATCAGATATCACTCTCGTAAGTGACTGTGAAGGGATTGACAACCCCTTTATCACGTTGGTTGCGTGTTACCTCCTACTGGATTGATACCTTGGTTCTCAAAATTGAGGGAAATACTTACGCTACTCTGCTACATCACCCTTTCCTCTTCAAGGGAAAACCAACACATGCTCAAGAGGTAGCATGCACTGTATCCACTAAAGTACGGTTATGACATTCGGGCACACTATTATGTTGTGGTGTTCCAGGTGGCATGAATTTGTGAAACTATTACATATTGTTTTAGTTGAAGACCAAACTCGTAACTCAAATATCCGTCTCCGCGATCGGATCATAGAAACTTTATTTTCTTGTTACGATGATTTTCCACTTCACTCTGAAATTCTTTAAACTTTTCAAATGTTTCAGACTTATGTTTCATCAAGTAGCTATACCCATATCTTCTCAAATCATCTGTGAAGGTCATAAAATAATGATACCCACCGCTAGCCTCAACACTCATCGGACCACATACATCAGTATGTATTATTTCCAGTAAGTCAGTTGCTCGCTCCATTATTCTGGAGAAAAGAGTCTTAGTCATCTTGCCCATGAGACATGGTTCACAAGCATCAAGTGATTCATAATCAAGTGATTCCAAAAGCCCATCAGCATGGAGTTTCTTCATGCGCTTTACACCAATATGACCTAAACGACAGTGCCACAAATAGGTTGCACTATCATTATTAATTTTGCATCTTTTGGCTTCAATTTATGAATATGTGTATCATTATGATCGAGATTCAATAAATCATTTATATTGAGTGTATGACCATAGAAGGTTTTATTCATGTAAATAGAACAACAATTATTTTTTGACTTAAATGAATCACCGTATTGCAATAAACATGATCCAATCATATTCATGCTCAACGCAAACACCAAATAACATTTATTTTAGGTTCAACACTAATCCCGAAGGTAAAGGGAGTGTGCGATGGTGATCTTATCAACCTTGGAATCACTTTCAACACACATCATCACCTCGCCCTTAACTAGTCTCTATTTATTTTGCAACTCCCGTTTCGAGTTACTACTCTTAGCAACTGAACTAGTATCAAATACCGAGGGGTTGTTATAAACACTAGTAAAGTACACATCAATAACATGTATATCCAATATACCTTTGTTCAGTATGCCATCCTTCTTATCCGCCAGGTATCTAGGGCAGCTCCACTTCCAGTGACCATTTCCTTTGCAGTAGAAGCACTCAGTTTCAGGCCTGGGTCTAGCTTTGGGTTTCTTCATGGGAGTGACGGCTTGCTTGTCATTCTTATTGAAGTTCCCTTTCTATCCCTTTTCCCTTTTCTTGAAACTAGTGGTCTTGTTAACCATCAACATTTGATGCTCTTTCCTGATTTCTACCTTCGCCAATTTCAGCATCACGAAGAGTTCAGGAATTACTTTTGTCATCTCTTGCATATTATAGTTCATCACGAAGTTCTCGTAACTAGGTGATAGTGACTAGAGAACTCTATCAATCGCTATCTTATGTGGAAGATTAACTCCCACTTGATTCAAGTGATTGTAGTGCTCAGACATTCTGAGCACATGCTCACTAGCTGAGTTATTCTCCTCCATCTTGTAGGCAAAGTACTTGTCAAAGGTCTCATACCTTTCGACATGGGCATGAGTCTGAAATACTATTTTCAACTATTGGAACATCTCATATGCTCTGTGGCGTTCAAAACGTCTTTGAAGCCCCGATTCTAAGCCGTAAAGCATGGTGCACTAAACTATCAAGTAGTCATCATATCGAGCTTGCCAAACGTTCATAACGTCTGCATCTACTCCTGCAATTGGTCTGTCACCTAGTGGTGCATGAATGTCATAATTCTTCTGCGCAGCAATGAGGATAATCCACAGATCTCGGATCCAATCCGCATCATTGCTACTAACATCTTTCAACTTAGTTTTCTCTAGGAATATATCAAAAATAAAACAGGGGAGCTAAACGCGAGTTATTGATCTACAAAAAGATATGCTGATACTACCAGGACTAAGTTCATGATAAATTAAAGTTCAATTAATCAAATTACTTAAGAACTCCCACTTAGGTAGACATCTCTCTAATCATCTAAGTGATCACGTGATCCATATCAACTAAACCATGTCCGATCATCACGTGAGATGGAGTAGTTTTCAATGGTGAACATCACCATGTTGATCATATCTACTATATGATTCACGCTCGACCTTTCGGTCTTAGTGTTCTGAGGCCATATCTACATATTCTAGGCTCATCAAGTTTAACCCGAGTATTCTGCGTGTGCAAAACTGGCTTGCACCCGTTGTATGTGAACGTAGAGCTTATCACACCCGATCATCACGTGGTGTCTCGGCACGACGAACTGTAGCAACGGTTGATGTATACTACACAACCTTCTTCTTGTAGACGTTGTTGTGCCTCCAAGTGCAGAGGTTTGTAGGACAGTAGCAAATTTCCCTTAAGTGGATGACCTAAGGTTTATCAATCCGTGGGAGGCGTATGATGAAGATGGTCTCTCTCAAACAACCCTGCAACCAAATAGCAAAGAGTCTCTTGTGTCCCCAACACACCCAATACAATTGTAAATTGTATAGGTGCACTAGTTCGGCGAAGAGATGGTGATACAAGTGCAATATTGATAGTAGATAAAGGTTTTTGTAATCTGAAAATATAAAAACAGCAAGGTAGAAAGTGGTAAAAGTGAGCGTAAACGATATTGCAATGCTAAGAAACAAGGCCTAGGGTTCATACTTTCACTAGTGCAAGTTCTCTCGACAATAATAACATAATTGGATCATATAACAATCCCTCAACATACAACAAAGAGTCACTCCAAAGTCACTAATAGTGGAGAACAAACGAAGAGATTATTGTAGGGTACGAAACCACCTCAAAGTTATTCTTTCTGATCGATCTATTCAAGAGTTCATACTAGAATAACACCTTAAGACACAAATCAATCAAAACCATAATGTCACCTAGATACTCCAATGTCACCTCAAGTATCTGTGGATATAATTGTACGATATGCATCACACAAGCTCAGATTCATCTATTCAACCAACACAAAGAACTTCAAAGAGTGCCCCAAAGTTTCTACTGGAGAGTCAAGATGAAAACGTGTGCCAACCCCTATGCATAAGTTCACGAGGTCACGGAACTCGCAAGTTGATCACCAAAACATACATCAAGTGGATCACGTGATATCCCATTGTCACCACGGATAAGCACATTCAAGACATACATCAAGTGTTCTCAAATCCTTAAAGACTCAATCCGATAAGATAACTTCAAAGGGAAAACTGAATCCATCACAAGAGAGTAGAGGGGGACAAACATCATAAGATTCAACTATAATAGCAAAGCTTGCGATACATCAAGATCGTGCCGAATCAAGAACACGAGAGAGAGAGAGAGATCAAACAGATAGCTACTGGTACATACCCTCAGCCCCGAGGGTGAACTACTCCCTCCTCGTCATGGAGAGCACCGGGATGATGAAGATGGCCACCGGAGAGGGATTCCCTCCTCCGGTAGGGTGCCGGAACGGGTCTAGATTGGTTTTTGGTGGCTACGGAGGCTTCTGGCGGCGGAACTCCCGATCTAGATTTCTTTCTGGAAGTTTGGGGTTATATAAGAGGTGTTGGAGTCGGGAACAAGTCAGGGGGGGTCCTCGAGGCAACCACGAGGTAGGGGGCGCGCCCAGGGGTAGGGCGCGGCCCCACCCTCGTGGTGGCCTCGGGACTCTTCTGGCCCATCTCCGGTACTCCGTGGGCTTGTTCTGGTCCAAAAATGATCTCCGTGAAATTTCAGGTCAATTGGACTCTGTTTGGTTTTAGGTTAGTCCCCAAAACAAGGAAAAAACATAAACTGGCACTAGGCTCTAGGTTAATGGTTAGTCCCAAAATCATATAAAATAGCATATAAATGCATATAAAACATCCAAGGTTGATAATATAATAGCATGGAACAATAAAAAATTATAGATACATTGGAGACGTATCAACGGTGCATACTCAGGGAGAACACTTATACCTTGAAATTTAGTGAGAGATCATCTTATAATGCTACTGTCGAACTAAGCAAAATAAGATGCATAAAGGATAAACATCACATGCAATCAATATAAGTGATATGATATGGCCATCATCATCTTGTGCCTTTGATCTCCATCTCCTAAGCACCGTCATGATCACCACCGTCACCGGCTTGACACCTGGATCTTGATACGTCTCCAACGTATCTATAATTTTTGATTGCTCCATGCTATATTATCTACTATTTTGGAAATTACTGGGTTTTATTATCCACTTTTATATTAATTTTGGGACTAACCTATTAACCGGAGGCCCAACCCAGAATTGCTGTTTTTTGCCTGTTTTAGGGTTTCAAAGAAAAGGAATATCAAACGGAGTCCAAACAGAATGAAACCTTCGGGAACGTGATTTTCTCAACGAACAAGACCCAGGAGACTTGGACCCTACGTCAAGACACAAAAGAGGAGGCCACGAGGTAGGGGGGCTCGCCTACCCCCCCCCCCCCAGGCACGCCCTCCACCCTCGTGGGCCCCTTGTTGCTCCACCGACGTACTCCTTCCTCCTATATATACCTACGTACCCCCAAACGATCAGATACGAAGCCAAAACCCTAATTCCACCGCCGCAACTTTCTGTATCCATGAGATCCCATCTTGGGGCCTGTTCCAGAGCTCCGCCAGAGGGGGCATCGATCACGGAGGGCTTCTACATCAACACCACAGCCCCTCTGATGAAGTGTGAGTAGTTCACCTTAGACCTACGGGTCCATAGTTATTAGATAGATGGCTTCTTCTCTCTTTTTGGATCTCAATACAATGTTCTCCCCCTCTCTTGTGGAGAACTATTCGATGTAATCTTCTTTTTGCGGTGTGTTTGTTGAGACGATGAATTGTGGGTTTATGATCAAGTCTATCTATGAACAATATTTGAATCTTCTCTGAATTCTTTTATGTATGATTGGTTATCTTTGCAATTCTCTTCGAATTATCAGTTTGGTTTGGCCTACTAGATTGATCTTTCTTGCAATGGGAGAAGTGCTTAGCTTTGGGTTCAATCTTGCAGTGTCCTTTCCCAGTGACAGTAGGGGCAGCTAACAAGATGGGGTTTTCATCATATTGCATGAGTTTATCCCTCTACATCATGTCATCTTGCTTAAGGTGTTACTCAGTTTTCATTAACTTAATATTGTAGATGCATGCTGGATAGCGGTCGATGAGTGGAGTAATAGTAGTAGATGCAGGCAGGAGTCGGCCTACTTGTCTCGGACGTGATTCCTATATACATGATCATGCCTAGATATTCTCATAACTATGCTCAATTCTGTCAATTGCTCAACAGTAATTTGTTCACCCACCGTAGAATACTTATGCTCTCGAGAGAAGCCACTAGTGAAACCTATGGCCCCCGGGTCTATCTTCATCATATTAATCTCCTACTACTTAGTTATTTCCTTTGCTTTTTTACTTTGCTTTTACTTTACTTTGCATCTTTATCATAAAAATACCAAAAATATTATCTTATCATATCTATCAGATCTCACTCTCGTAAGTGGCCGTGTAGGGATTGACAACCCCTTATCGCGTTGGTTGCGAGGATTTATTTGTTTTGTGCTGGTACGAGGGACTCGCGTGTAGCCTCCTACTGGATTGATACCTTGGTTCTCAAAAACTGAGGGAAATACTTACGCTACTCTGCTGCATCATCCCTTCCTCTTCGGGGAAAAACCAATGTAGTGCTCAAGAGGTAGCAAGAAGGATTTCTGGCGCCGTTTCCGGGGAGGTTCGCGCAAGTCAAGATTTGACTCCCGACAACGAGCCATTTTTGGCGCCGCTGCCAGGGAGGTCTACGAAAAGTCAATATACCAAGTACCCATCACATACCCTTATCTCCCGCATTACATTATTTGCCATTTGCCTCTCGTTTTCCTCTCCCCCACTTCACCCTTGCTGTTTTATTCACCCTCTCTCTCTCTATCCTCCCTCTCTTTCTCTATTTGCCTCTTTTTGCCCGCTTGCTTTTTTTTGCTTGTGTGTTAGTTCGTTTGCTTGTCGTTATGGCCAGTCCCTTACCTTCTACCACTTTGTCTGAAATTGGGGAAATTATTGTCGATATGGACAATAATAATATCATGAAAAATTCTGATGCTCCTGCTAAAGAACGCACCATCTTACATACAAAAAATTCCGTGTTGGTAGTGGTAATATTATTGGAAAAGGAGTTATTCAAGATTTCTTTACTTGTGCTGGTGCTTTACCTTCTATGGGTAGTTCTATACTTCATAGAACTAGTAGTCTTGCGGACGCTATTGCCTTGCTTGTAGTTGAACTTGAAAGACAATTCATGCACATGCATCCTTGCATACAAAGGATTTTTCTAGAATTTTCTAATATTGAGCATTCTTCTGTTAAGCGTGACGCTACTATATTTTTGGCTCTTGAGTTTATATTCATAATAAAAGAGGCCAAAGAAATCTTTGCACATTATAGGGTGGACGCTTGCCGTCCTCCCATAGAGGCCATCCTCTTTGATCAAGAAGAAATAATGTGTTTTCAATCTCTAGACTATGTTGCTTTCAATGAAAATCTTAGAAAAGGGTTCCTACCAATGTTTTAGTTGATAGAATTTCTGAACTTAATGATGATTTGGCTAGTCGAAATAATGAACTAGGATATTCTCTTGATTATAGGCTCACAAAGTTCTGTCAAAAGAATGCTTATAATGATCAATTGGTTGTGCAATATGAAGGACCAAAGGAGGAACCTATACCTCCCAAGGTTGATCTTGGGGACTTTTGTCCCATTAAATTTAGCCCTTTCGATTACTTTTGCTTGCCTCAAAAAAAACTTGCTGCCGAACGTAGAGAATATGAAATGAGTTTTAATAATCTATCTTACTATTATGGCAAAACCTAGATCTATCCTTGCTTGTTATGCCTAGCTAGGGGCGTTAAATGATAGCGCTTCTTGGGAGGCAACCCAATTTTATTTTTATTCCTTGATTTTTGATCCTGTTTAGTAATAAATAATTTATCTAGCCTCTATTTTGGTTGTGTTTTTTGTGTTTAATTAGTGTTTGTGCCAAGTAGAACCGTTGGGAAGACTTGGGGAAAGTCTTGTTACACTTGCTGTAAAAAACAGAAACTTTAGCGCTCACGAGAACTGCTGCCATTTTTATTTGGAAAGTGATATTTAGTTAATTCTTTTTGCAGATGATTAATAGATAAATTCCTCACGTCCAGCAATTACTTTTAGAATTTTTGGCGTTCCAGATCTTGCGCTAGCTACAGATTACTACAGACTGTTCTATTTTTGATAGATTCTGTTTTTCGTCTGTTGTTTGCTTATTTTGATGAATCTATGTCTAGTAAAATAGTTTATAAACCATAGATAAGTTGGAATACAGTAGGTTTAACACCAATATAAATAAATAATGAGTTCATTACAGTACCTTGAAGTGGTCTTTTGTTTTCTTTCGCTAACGGAGCTCACGAGATTTTCTACTTTGAGTTTTGTGTTGTGAAGTTTTCATGTTTTGGGTAAAGATTTGATGGATTATGGAACAAGGAGTGGCAAGAGACTAAGCTTGGGGATGCCCATGGCACCACCAAGATAATCTAAGGACACCTAAAAGCCAAAGCTTGGGGATGCCCCGGAAGGCATCCCCTCTTTCGTCTACTTCTATCGGTAACTTTACTTGGAGCTATATTTTTATTCGCCACATGATATGTGTTTTGCTTGGAGCGTCTTGTATGATTTGAGTCTTTACTTCTTAGTTTACCACAATCATCCTTGCTGTACACACCTTTTGAGAGAGTCATACATGATTTGGAATTTGTTAGAATACTCTATGTGCTTCGCTTATATCTTTTGAGTTATATAGTTTTGCTCTAGTACTTCACTTATATCTTTTAGAGCACGGTGGTGGATTTGTTTTATAGAAACTATTGATATCTCATGCTTCACTTAGATTATTTTGAGAGTCTTAAATAGCATGGTAATTTTCTTAAAAAATCCTTATATGCTAGGTATACAAGATTAATAATAAAATTCTCTTATGACTTATGAGTGTGTTGAATACTATGAGAAGTTTGATGCTTGATAATTGTTTTGAGATATGAAGATGGTGATATTAAAGTTGTGCTAGTTGAGTAGTTGTGAATTTGAGAAATACTTGTGTTAAAGTTTGTGATTACCGTAGCATGCACGTATGGTGAACCGTTATGTGATGAAGTCAGAGCTTGATTTATTTATCGATTGTCTTCCTTATGAGTGGCGGTCGGGGACGAGCGATGGTCTTTTCCTACCTATCTATCCCCCTAGGAGCATGCGCGTAATACTTTGCTTTGATAACTTGTAGATTTTTGCAATAAGTATATGAGTTCTTTATGACTAATGTTGAGTCCATGGATTATACGCACTCTCACCCTTCCACCATTGCTAGCCTCTCTAATACCGCGCACCTTTCGCCGGTATCATACACCCACCTTATAACTTCCTCAAAACAGCCACCACACCTACCTATTATGGCATTTCCATAGCCATTCCGAGATATATTGCCATGCAACTTTCCACCATTACGTTTATTATGACACACTCCATCATTGTCATGTTTCTTAGCATGATCATGTAGATGACATCGTATTTGTGGCAAAGCCACCGTTCATAATTATTTCATACATGTCACTCATGAGTCATTGCATATCCCGGTACACCTCCAGAGGCATTCATATAGAGTCATATTTTGTTCTAAGTATCGAGTTGTAAATGCTGAGTTGTAAGAAAATAAAAGTGTGATGATCATCATTATTAGAGCATTGTCCCAATAAGGAAAGGATGATGGAGACTATGATTCCCCCACAAGTCGGGATGAGACTCCAGACGAAAAAAAGATAAAGAAAAGAGGCCATAAAAAGAGAAAAGGTCCAAATAAAAAATGAGAGAAAAAGAGAGAAGGGACAATGCTACTATCCTTTTACCACACTTGTGCTTCAAAGTATCACCATGATATTCATAGTAGAGAGTCTCTCATTTCGTCACTTTCATATACTAGTGGGAATTTTTCATTATAAAACTTGGCTTGTATATTCCAATGATGGGCTTCCTCAAATTTCCCTAGGTCTTCGTGAGCAAGAAAGTTGGATGCACACCCACTTAGTTCTTTTGTTGAGCTTTCATATACTTATAGCTCTAGTGCATCCGTTGCATGGCAATCCCTACTCACTCACATTGATATCTATTGATGGGCATCTCCATAGCCTGTTGATACGCCTAGTTGATGTGATACTATCTTCTCCCTTTTTGTCTTCTCCACAACCACCATTCTATTCCACCTATAGTGCTATATCCATGGCTCACGCTCATGTATTGCGTGAAGATTGAAAAAGTTTTGAGAATGTCAAAAGTATGAAAAAATTGCTTGGCTTGTCATCGGGGTTGTGCATGATTTAAATACTTTGTGTGGTGAAGATAGAGCATAGCCAGACTATATGATTTTGTAGGGATACCTTTCTTTGGCCATGTTATTTTGAGAAGACATGATTGCTTTATTAGTATGCTTGAAGTATTATTATTTTTATGTCAATATGAAATTTTATCTTGAATCTTTCGGATCTGAATATTCATACCACAATTAAGAAGAATTACACATTGAAATTATGCCAAATAGCACTCCGCATCAAAAATTCTGTTTTTATCATTTACCTACTCGAGGACGAGCAGGAAATAAGCTTGGGGATGCTTGATACGTCTCCAACGTATCTAAATTTTTTGATTGCTCCATGCTATATTATCTACTGTTTTGGACATTATTGGGCTTTATTATCCAATTTTATATTATTTTTAGGACTAACCTATTAACTGGAGGCCCAGCCCAGAATTGCTGTTTTTTGCCTGTTTTATGGTTTCGAAGAAAAGGAATATCAAACGGAGTCCAAACGGAATGAAACCTTCGGGGACGTGATTTTCTCAATGAACAAGACCCAGGAGACTTGGACCCTACGTCAAGACACAAAAGAGGAGGCCACGAGGTAGGGGGCTCGCCTACCCACCCCCTAGGCGCGCCCTCCACCCTCGTGGGCCCCCTGTTGCTCCACTGACGTACTCCTTCCTCCTATATATACCTACGTACCCCCAAACGATCAGATACGGAGGCAAAACCCTAATTCCACCGCCGCAACTTTCTGTATCCATGAGATCCCATCTTGGGGCCTGTTCCAGAGCTCCGCCGGAGGGGGCATCGATCACGGAGGGCTTCTACATCAACACCATAGCCCCTCCGATGAAGTGTGAGTAGTTGACCTCAGACCTACGGGTCCATAGTTAGTAGCTAGATGGCTTCTTCTCTCTTTTTGGATCTCAATACAATGTTCTCCTCCTCTCTTGTGGAGAACTATTCGATGTAATCTTCTTTTTGCGGTGTGTTTGTTGAGATCGAGGAATTGTGGGTTTATGATCAAGTCTATCTATGAACAATATTTGAATCTTGTCTGAATTCTTTTATGTATGATTGGTTATCTTCGCAAGTCTCTTTGAATTATCAGTTTGGTTTGGCCTACTAGATTGATCTTTCTTGCAATGGGAGAAGTGCTTAGCTTTGGGTTCAATCTTGCGGTGTCCTTTCCCAGTGACAGTAGGGGCAGCAAGGCACGTATTGTATTGTTGCCATCGAGGATAACAAGATGGGGTTTTCATCATATTGCATGAGTTTATCCCTCTACATCATGTCATCTTGCTTAAAGCGTTACTCTTTTTTCATTAACTTAATACTCTAGATGCATGCTGGATAGCGGTCGATGAGTGGAGTAATAGTAGTAGATGCAGGCAGGAGTCGGTCTACTTGTCTCGGACATGATGCCTATATACATGATCATGCCTAGATATTCTCATAACTATGCTCAATTCTGTCAATTGCTCAACAGTAATTTGTTCACCCACCATAGAATACTTATGCTCTCGAGAGAAGCCACTAGTGAAACATATGGCCCCGGGGTCTATCTTCATCATATTAATCTCCTACTACTTAGTTATTTCCTCTGCTTTTTACTTTGCTTTTACTTTACTTTGCATCTTTATCATAAAAATACCAAAAATACTATCGTATCATATTTATCAGATCTCACTCTCGTAAGTGGCCGTGTAGGGATTGACAACCCCTTATCGCGTTGGTTGCGAGGATTTATTTGTTTTGTGCAGGTATGAGGGACTCGCGTGTAGCCTCCTACTCGATTGATACCTTGGTTCTAAAAAACTAAGGGAAATACTTACGCTACTCTGCTGCATCATCCCTTCCTCTTCGGGGAAAAACCAACGCAGTGCTCAAGAGGTTGCAGATCTCCATCGAAGCATCGTTGTCGTCTCGCCCACTATTGCTTCTACGACTATCACTACCGCTTAGTGATAAAGTAAAGCAATTACATGGAGATTGCATTTCATACAATAAAGCGATAACCATATGGCTCCTGCCAGTTGCCGATAACTGCGTTACAAAACATGATCATCTCATACAATAAAATTTAACATCATGTCTTTGACCATATCACATCACAACATGCCCTGCAAAAACAAGTTAGACGTCCTCTACTTTATGTTGCAAGTATTACATGGCTGCTACGGGTTGAGCAAGAATCGTTCTTACTTACGCATCAAAAAACCACAACGCGGTATAGTGATTGCTTTTTGATCTTCAGAAAGAACCATGTTCATTGAATCCGATTCAACTAAAGTTGGAGAAACAGACACCCACTAGCCACCTGTGTGCGAAGCATGTCGGTAGAACCAGCCTCGCGTAAGCGTACGCGTAATGTCGGTCCAGGCCGCTTCATCCAACAATACCGTCGAATTGAGAATCAACTAGTGACGGCAAGCAATATGTATATACCCACACCCACAACTCCTTTGTGTTCTACTCGTGAATATAACATCTACACATAAACCTGGCTCGAATGCCACTATTGGGGAACGTAGTAATTTAAAAAAAAATTCCTACGCACACGCAAGATCATGGTGATGCATAGCAACAAGAGGGGAGAGTGTTGTCCATGTACCCTCATAGACCGTAAGCGGAAGCGTTATGACAACGCGGTTGATGTAGTCGTACGTCTTCACGATCGACCGATCCTAGTACCGAACGTACGACACCTCCGCGATCTGCACACGTTCGGCTTGGTGACGTCCCACGAACTCACAATCCAGCAGAGTGTCAAGGGAGAGCTTTTTTCGTCAGCATGACAGCGTGATGACGGTGATGATGATGCTACCGGAACAGGGCTTCGCCTAAGCACTGCTACGATATGACCGAGGTGGATTATGGTGAAGGGGGGCACCGAACACGGCTAAGAGATCAATGATCAACTTGTGTGTCCATGGGGTGCCCCCCTCCCCCGTATATAAAGGAGTGGAGGGGGAGGGGTCCGACCTCCTAGGCGCGCCCCAAGGGGAGTCCTACTCCCATCGGGAGTAGGACCCCCCCCTTTCCTAGTTGGATTAGGAGAGAAGGAAGGGGGAGGAAGGAGGAAGGAAAGGGGGGCCGGGCCCCCTCCCAATTCGGATTGGGCTTGGGGGGGAACGCCCTCTCCTTTGCTCCCTTCTCCTCTCTCCCACTACGGCCCAATAAGGCCCATATACCTCCCGGGGGGTTCCGGTAACCTCCGAGTACATCGGTAAATGCCCGATCTCACCCAGAACCATTCTGATGTCCAAATATAGTCGTCCAATATATCGATCTTTATGTTTTGACCATTTCGAGACTCCTCGCCATGTCCATGATCATATCCAGGACTCCAAACTACCTTCGGTACATCAAAACACATAAACTCATAATACTGATCGTCACCGAACGTTAAGCGTGCGGACCCTGCGGGTTCGAGAACTATGTAGACATGACCGAGACTCACTTCCGGTCAATAAACAATAGCGGAACCTAGATTCTCATATTGGTTCCTACATATTCTATGAAGATCTTTATCGCTCAAACCGCATAACAACATACGTTGTTCCCTTTGTCATCGGTATGTTACTTGCCCGAGATTCAATCATCGGTATCTCAATACCTAGTTCAATCTTGTTACCGTCAAGTCTCTTTACTCCTTCCGTAATGCATCATCCCAAAACTAATCATTAGTCACAATGCTTGCAAGGCTTATAGTGATGTGCATTACCGAGAGGGCCCAGAGATACCTCTCCGATACTCGGAGTGACAAATCCTAATCTCGATCTATGCCAACTCAACAAGCACCATTGGAGACACCCGTAGAGCACCTTTATAATCACCTAGTTACGTTGTGATGTTTGGTAGCACACTAAGTGTTCCTCCGGCATTCGGGAGTTACATAATCTCATAGTCATAGGAACATGTATAAGTCATCAAGAAAGCAATAGCAACAAACTAAACGATCATCGTGCTAAGCTAACAGATGGGTCAAGTCAATCACATCATTCTCTAATGATGTGATCCCGTTAATCAAATGACAACTCATGTCTATGGTTAGGAAACATAACCATCATTGATTCAACGAGCTAGTCAAGTAGAGGCATACTAGTGACACTCTATTTGTCTGTGTATTCACACATGTATTAAGTTTACGGTTAATACAATTCTAGCATGAATAATAAACATTTGTCATGAAATAAGGAAATAAATAATAACTTTATTATTGCCTCTAGGGCATATTTCCTTAAACACTTATATAATTTTGAGAGTTTGATAAATAGTAATGGTAGTTAGCACGGGATATGAATTTGGTCCTAATATGATAGGTATTCAAGAGGGATATAATAAAAACTTTCATGTAGATCACTGAATATGATAAGTTTGATTCCTCGTAGTAGTTTTGCAATATAAATATTGTAATATGTGGGAGGTACTAGTGAATGATTGTGGTTTAGTAAGAATATTGGTGTTAAGGTTTGTGATTCCCGAAGCATACATGTATGGTCTCTAGTTATGCTAAGAAGTTGGAGCATGATTTATTATTGAGTGTCTTCTTTTGCGTGAAGGTCGGGGGCATGCGATGGTTAACTCCTACCAACCTCCCCCCTAGGAGCATGCATAGTAGTACTTTGCTTCGAGGGCTAATAAACTTTTTCAATAAGTATGTGAGTTCTTTATGACTAATGTGAGTCCATGGATTATACGCACTCTCACATTTCTGCCATTTGCTAGCCTCTCAGGTACCGTGCATTGCCCTTTCTCACCTCGAGATGTGGTGCAAACTTCACCGTTGCATCCAAACCCTATGATATGATACACTCTATCATACATAAGCCTCCTGATAGCTTCCTCAAAACAGCCATCATACTTGCCTATTATGACATTTCCATAGCCATTCCGAAATATATTGACATGCATCTTCCACCGTTCCGTTTTTATGACACACATCACCATTGTCATATTGCTTTGCATGATCATATAGCTGACACAGTATGTGTGGCTCAGCCACCGTTCATCATTTTTTATACATATCACGCTAGATCGTTGCACATCCTGGTACACCGCTAGAGGAACTCATATAGAGTCATATTTTGTTCTAATATTGAGTTCTAATTTTAAGTTGCAAGTATACAAAAGTGTGATGATTATCATTATTCATTATTAGAGCATTGTCCCAAGTGAGGAAAGAAAAAAAAGAAAAAAAGAGAGGCCAAAAAGAGCCCATGAGAAAAAAGGCCAAAAAGAGCCCAACAAAAAAAGAAAATGAGAGAAAAATATAGAAGGGGTAATGTTACTATCTTTTTCCACACTTGTGCTTCAAAGTAGCACCATGTTTTCATATAGAGAGTCTCCAATGCTTCCATTTCCATATACTAGTGGTAATTCTTTTTAGAAGTTGACTTGTATATTCCAATGACGGGCTTCCTCAAATGCCTGAGGTCTTCATGAGCAAGCAAGTTGGATGCACACCCACTTAGTTTTATCTTTTATCTTTCATACACTTATAGCTCTTAGTGCATCTAGTGCATGTCAATCCTTACTCCTTGCATTGACATCAATTGATGGGCAGCTCCATAGCCTGTTGATTAGCCTCGTCGATGTGAGACTTTCTATTTTTTCGTGTTCTCCATATAAATCTCTACTACCATACTCTATTCCACCCATAGTCCTATATCCATGGCTTGCGCTCATGTATTGCTTGAGAGCTGAAAATGCTAAAGCGCGTTAAAAAGTATGAATCAATTGCTTGGCTAACACCGGGATAGTGCATGATTTATATTTTGTGTTAAGAAGATGCAGTGTGACTAGGTTATATAATTTTGTAGGGATAACATTCTTTGGCAATGATATTTTGAAAGGCATGATTGTTTGTTGGTAATCCTGAGTATTGATGTGTTTATGCCAAATTATAGACTATTGCTTTGAGTCATTCGGATCTTAATATTCATGCCACAAAATAGATTACAAGATGAATATGATAGGTAGTATCCCACATAAAAAATTCTGTTTTTATCATTTACCTACTCAAGGATGAGCTAAAATTAAGCTTGGAGATGCTGACACGTCTCCAACATATATATAATTTTTTATTATTCCATGCTATTATAGTATCAATCTTGGATGTTTATTTTGCAATTATATATCATTTTTTGGGACTAACCTATGAACTTAGTGCCTAGTGCTAGTTGTTGTTTTTTGCTTGTTTTTGGCTATTCAGAAAATCAGTACCAAACGGATTCCAAACGCTACAAAACTTTTTGACGATTTTTTCTGGACTAGAAGGGACACTAAAATCTTCGGCAGAAGACCTGAAGTGTCACTAGGCAGCGACAAGCCTGCCAGGTGCGCCCTGGGGGCGCCCCCAGGCTTGTCAGCCCCTCGTGATACCTTTTGACCTAATTCCAATGCTATAAATTCCCAAATATTCTCAATACATCAGAGATCCACCCAAAATACTTTTTCCATCACCGCAAGTTTCTGTTCTTCGGAGATCCCATCTGGAGACTTTTTCCGATACTCTGCAGGAGGGGGAATCGACCACGGAGGGCCTCTACATCAACCTTGCCGCCCTTCCCATGATGTGTTAGTAGTTTACCACAGACCTAATGGTCCATAGCTAGTAGCTAGATGGCTTCTTCTCTCTCTTTGATCTTCAATACAATGTTCTCCATGATGTTTTTAGAGATCTATTCGAAGCAATCCTTTTTTGCGGTGTGTTTGTTGGGATCCGATGAATTGTGTGTTTATGATCAGATTATCTTTGATATTATTTGAGGCTTCTCTGAACTCTTTTAGCAATGATTGTTATAGCTTTGTATTTCTCTCCGATCTATCTGTTTGGTTTGGCCAACTTGATTGATTTATCTTGCAATTGGAGAGGTGCTTTGTGATGGGTTCGATCTTGCGTTGCTCAATCCCTGTGACAGAAAGGGACATGACACGTACTTGTATCATTGACATTAAGGATAAAAAGATAGGGTTTATTCATATTGATTGGGCTTACTTTGTCTATATCATGTCATCTTGCTTAAGGCGTTACTGTAATAGTAGTAGATGCAAGGAGGAGTCGGTCTACTTGTCTCGGATGTGATGCCTATACATGATCATTACCTTGGATATCGTCATAACTATGCGCTTTTCTGCCAATTGCTGAACAGTATTTGTTTACCCAACATATGCTATGTTCAAGAGAGAAGCCTCTAGTGAAAACTATGTCCCCCATGTCAATTTTAATCATATGTCAAAATTCAAAAATAATTTTTTGCACTTTATTTACTTTTATTTTATTTTGTCTTTTTGTTTATCTATCTATGACTGCGAGATTTGGTCATTGCAATTAACCGCCAAGGGATTGACAACCCCTTATTTGCGTTGGGTGCAAGTATTTCTTAATTTGTGTGTAGGTGTCGTTCACGAGGTATTGCGTGGTTCTCCTACTGGATTGATAACCTTGGTTCTTAACTAAGAGAAATAATTATCTCTACTGTACTACATCATCTTCTCCTCTTTGAGGAAATCCCAACGTAACTCACAAGTAGCAAGCGCCTCCATTGCCAAAACGCAGAAGTGCTCCGCCTCGGGCTTCGTGAGGAAGAAGAACACGAAGGTAAAGGCGGCACGACACGCCAGGGAATAGGCCCACACCATCAGTCGCATGTCCGACTGCATCTCCTCGGCGTCGGAGAGCGACACACCAGCACGTTGACTACGAAGATGACGATCCTCCTTCCACAATTAAGTCAAGCCGCCCACCATTGCTTTATGTTTATATTTTAGTTGTTTCATTTTTGTTTAGATTGAATTTGAACTCCATTTGCCCGTTTGGATGAACTAATTGCATGTCGGATGTCTGAATTATGCTCTCATTGTGATCTATGTACTATGCATGAGTTTGTATGTAATAGGGTATTCGAAAATTTGGGGTTTCTGATTGTTAAAGGAGCAAAATGGCCTATGTCTGGGCACTGTCAGCGGACACGCCCCGACGCGCCCACGAACTTATGGGGCAGCAAAGAACTAACGCGGTTATAGATGATCTAAGCTCCAACTGTGTCGCGTGCAATGCCTACAGATGACCCAAGCTCACACCAAAATAAATTGCACAGAAAATGGGGACCTCATATTTACCGCTTAATGCGCAGAATTATTCCCTACTAGTCGTCAACCCGTGCAGCTGCACGGGCTAGTTATTTCGGTGAAATGTTGCTTCAATTTGTAGGAATAGAAATACATTAAAACCAAGTATAGGGTTATACATGTGAAAATTTACTTTCAAAACATGTATATTTTACAGTTAGTAGAGAAAAACTCCATGGTCAAACTGTATAATATGATCCTATAATTTGACAAATCATTGTTGCTTTATGTTCTCTCTTATTTACATTACGTAGAGCCAACATTTTATAGATATAGTGACTCCTTTTCTGAATATTAACAAAAAATGTTTCAACACAGAACAACATGGCTATGAAATAAATATGATGATGAAAAAGTAAACGGGGTAAAAAGAAATCCAGAAAACTGGTTGTGGTTGGAGAGGTCCCTGTATTTCATAGGTATAATGCATACCATTCAAATTAGAAGGCAATCTTAGAGAGTTTCCAACTCAATATTTCTCATCAACCACCCAAAAATATATCCCATGGCATATTACAGAGCCATTTGTGTGCTTTTATCTCTACCCGGATTACATGTGAATATTTCTACAACTTTTTGGTAAATACAAATATTTGTATATTGATGTTGTGCTCTTCAATTCAGACTCACACGGGTGTCTATAAATATATGGTAATTTGACCAACCGAAGACGCACTGAACTCTAAATACAACAATGCAATATTAATAGACAATGGTAACATTTTGAGCATCTACAATAGTACATTAGGAAGTGGCGCAACTGCAAACATGCAGCTGCTCGGGACGGCAATTAAGTAACCTACGAAATCATTATATATTTTACAAAGATGACGTTTGGAATGTGAGACCATAGTACCCATGATTTTCCATTGGGAGGTTGTTGCATAGTGATGTAATATTTCCTGCTTAGTGGTATGCACCTGTATTATTATAGTTATATCTGGGTAAGCATCCCATGCACATTTCTATATATAACCAATGTATATATGACATACCATGTTTGGATGAGTTAGACAGCTATTTTTTTTCTTCCTTCAAGTGAGAAATTTTGTAAATTTCATATATGACAGCTCTTGTACTTTCAATACTTATTCACATTGGTGAACTGAATATGGGAACAAAAGAGCATTTGTTATTTGTAGTAATACTATTATTCCATGATCAACCCAAATTGCTCAGTGCAATTCTCTAATGTCCTTGGCCAATGTAATGTGTTTTCTACGCAAGGTGGCAGGGGCAATAAAATTCTCAATAAGTAGCAGTCAGCTCTTTGTTTATTGGTCCAAGAGAGAAGTTTCTTTTTTGCATACGAAACTACAATTTTACAAAAGTAATTAACAGTGCACAATTTGTTTACGCAACTACAATTTTACAAAAGCAGGCCATAAGAAGATTTTACTGACCCTTCGTTCAGACTGAGAATTTAGAAATAATATGACTTTGAGTAAGAATAAGCTATGAAGAAAAAATCATAATACTGAAGCGTCACTTTGTCTGACCGTACAGAAGATTAACATATGTTTATATCCATATCTAAGATACAGTTCTTTTTATGAAATAGCATATTATTTATTCAGTCTCCTTTTCTGTTAGACTGTCTGCTTCTCAGTAAGGATTTTGTGAGACGTACATTTAGATGTAGGATAAACATATAGGCAGGAGTATAAGGATTTTGTGCACTCATGAGAGTAAAAAAAAATTGAATAGCCCTACTCCTAACTAAGCTAACCAATGAACATCATAAAAAAATATTTTCCTTTTTTCGTAGTCCAAGACCACACACGCTGCCACAGTTTGGAGTATATAGATGAGCGCCATGAACATAGGCTTGATGGATCGATCTACTCATCACTAACCACGAAATATCTCAAGAGGGGTGGCCTTGTGGGCAACGGATTGCTCACCAATTGACAGATCTCTTGGATTTTAGGGTGGCTGTAGTTTGCTTGAAACAATCTAGGTCGTGAGAGAGACAGAGACTAAGAGAGGCCATGCAGGACATCCAGTAGACCTGTGATGGCATGATGTCCGGTTGCATGACTGCAGGAAAGGAGATGGAAGTATCATAGGCGTGTGGTAGCATGGCACGATGACCCATGGCATCTGTCTTGCGAACCCAAAATCAGATGAATGAAATGAATGACACATGTACCTTTTTATTGTGGCATCTGTCCTCTCCCTTTTGATTTGAATTTGAACATCTAGTTTACTACATATGCATCAGCCATAGCTGCACGCATGTACCTGCCATTATCTGAAAGACCAGCAGTGGTTATGCTTGTGCGAAGAGCAAAATAAACAGAATAAGGTCAGAGCTATAAACTGAGAGGATTTCTCTTGATTTTATAGAGGAATTACGGGTTGCAAACTGGTAATCGTAGTTCTTTCCTGAGTGCGATAGAGAATCGAAAACCTAACTGTGATTTGAGAAACAAAAATCTTGGATGTAGAAAAATAGCTATGTAAAAGATATCTGTTACCTGGCGTACCATTTTTAATGCCAAGTAATAATACAATGTCTTTGTTTCCATAAAGCATAGACGATTCACTGCGGTGAGTGAAGAGTATCAACCACTTTTATCTCTCGTCTATATTTCTCTTGCTGGACAAACTCCCTCACTTGTTTGTTCTAGAGAAAAAGCAATTTATTAGGTAGAGAATCAGTTAAAAGATAAGGCATGGCAAGATCTTGTGCTAGATCCTAGCACACCCATAACCATCACATCTACTCGGAATAAAAGCTCGAACTATAATTATGAGCGCAAATAATGGAGGAGAAAAATGCATGCAAATGTCGGTGTTTATGCTACATTCATGTTACTCTCCACTCCAAAGTAAGCTTTCTCGCTGGAATACCGTTTATACCTATTTCCGCCTTCATGGGATAGAGGAATTATTCAGTGTGTCTAAGAAAATACTACTAATGAGTCATACTGCGGATTAGCCAACATCTTGTGTCAGGCTTATTTTAGTCGGTAGCTTTACTGATGATGTCGACTGCCCAAACCGCTTCACTTTGCCACCAATACACCTGATCAGCTGCTGCATCAACCATTGTGAGAATTACTCCCTAATTGACCAAAAATAGAAGATTGATTGTTGTGTGGTTCAAACGTGAAAATGGTGGAGATTAGTAGGTTGAGTCGTACTGCAGATTAGCCAAACTCTTGTGTCAGGGTCAGCCTTATTTTAGTCAGTAGCTTTACTGATGATGCCCGCAGCCAATCCTCTTCACTTTACGACCAATACACCTGATCAAGTGCTGCATCAACCATTGTCAGAATTATTCACTAATTGACCCAAAATAGATGATTGATCGTTGTGTGGTTAAACCTTAGAACGGCGGAGATTAGGAGGTTGGAGAAGGGATTGGGAATAGGCTCGAGCTGAACGTAGTTTTTTCAGATTGGATATGATATTTTCCAAGAAGCTTTAGGATTCATCAAAAAAATCACAGGGAAGGAGAGGAGAGCTGATGTAGGGTTTAAGGGAACAAATACGCATGTGAGGCACCAGAACAGATTAACAATCAAAAAACGATCTTGTTGCTGGCAAAACGTTCTTACTTTTGTATCTTGCAAAGAGGAAGATGCGGGAGAGTCGCCCTAGCCTTCTAACGACGAACCGACAGATAATGGCGGGCGGCAGGGCAGCAGCAGCGCCTTGCTCGCTGATGTATCTTGTGCACTTCGTTCCTTCCCATGGCCGGCCAGTCAGCCTCTTCGAAGTCCACAGGTGCGCCCACTATATGTTTCCATCGTCTGCGCCGGCGTGCTTGACCTAGCAAAGGTTTTTTTGCTTTTGCAGCCTACATAGAATCGCCAGGGAGGAGGTTGTCACGTCTGAGGTTGGATAAATCCTTTTTTTTTCTTTTACGTCCTATAGAGAAGGAATCACGTAGGAAGTGGGATAAAGCATGAGGACTTCTGAAGAGACTCATTTTTTCACGTGGGAGGTGGGATAAAGCGTTTTTTTCTTTTGCAACCTATGAAGAAATATTTACCTAGGAAGTGGGATATAGCGTGAGGAAATAATTCGGTCCCACCAAGATGAACGGCTCGTAAAATCTAATTAACGTGGGAATTTCTTGGGAGTCTAGAATTAGTATAGGTATAGATAGATAGATTCGTAGGAAACACGCACCTTGCTTGTCTATTTTTCTCTCATCCACTCCCCATTAAAAAAAACTCCACCTCCTTGTTTAGAAAAAAATGGGTACAGTTTTTTATAAGTTTGGCAATGCTCGTAAATTCAAAAACTATTCTCAAATTTATAAAATATTCATGGATTTTAAAAAAATGCAAATAAAATATTCATAAATTTAAGAATGTTGCCAAAATTATCTTAAATTTGAAATGTTCTCATAAAGTTTTAAAATATTCATGAACTAAAAAAGTTCATGAATTAAAAAACGTCCACTTAAAATCCTTCAAGAGTTCTAAAATGTTCATGAATTTTAGAAAGTGTTCATGAATTATAAAAGAAAAAAATGTTAGAAAAAGAAAAAAAATAGAAAAAGGGTAAACTAGCAAAGTAAACACATGGAAAGAAAGGGAAAAACTAGCAAAATTAGAAGGTTTATAAAATCAAAAAAAGACATAAATTATGAAGTATATATGGGCCGACTCGGTACTGTGTGCGCACATTTACCGTTAGTGAAGGCAATTGAAGCCGCCCTTCGTTCGCTGCCTTGTTTCGGAAGTTTCTATAAAAATAGGGCAAGAAGAAATTCTAGAAAAACATTGACTGAAGGGAGATCCAAACTCGGAGGGGGTTTCACCCTCTGGTGGGCCATGAACACCATGGACTAGAGGGGTAAACCTCTACCCGCCTAGCGGAGAGGCCGAGGAAGAAGGAGAATGAGGGGGGCCTTGCTTCTCGTCAACTAGGAATGTGTTGGGCCCCCTAGTGCAAGGGTTTAGCAAGTACAATTTCCCTTTAGTGCTCTCAAGATTTAACAAGACAACATGAGTTTACTAACACAACCAATGATCATAACCTGCACAAACAGATACAAAACGGTCTCGGCTCCCAAAGGAACATTTTTTGAATATATGGTCAATATTTTTTTTCTATTTAATATTTTCCAAATGCTTGTTTAATATTTTCCAATACATGTTCAACATTTTCCAAATGCTTTTTTAATATTTATCAAATACTTGCTCAATATTTCTCAGATGCTTGATTAATGTTTTCCAAATACTTGTTTAACATTTTTTTTCAAATTCTTGATTAAAAATTTTATATTCATGATAAAAATATCATGTTTTTTTATGCATGATCAACAGTTTTTCTGTACACATTCATCATTTTCTGCTAGCTTGACTAACATTTTTCAAATACTTGTTCAACAATTTCCGAATGCTTAATTAATAGTTTCAAATACATGTTCAACATTTTCCAAATACTTGCTCAATATTTTTCAAAAAACATTTCTACAATTTTCAAATATTTGTTAAAAAATTTACGATTGCTTGATTAACAATTTTTCAAATATTTTTCGACATTTTTCAAAACTTATTCAACATTTTCCGAATACTTGATTAACATTTTTCAAATACTTGTTAAACATTTACCAAAAACTTTTGTAGAGTTCTTTTTGTAATATATATATTGAAGTCTACACAAAAGTACAAAACTAAAGCAAAAAGCGGAAAAATAAAATATTAATAAAACAGAAAAACAGGCTGTGGCCTCCTGCGTGCGTGGGCTGGCCCACCTTGCCGGCCCCATTCAGCGATTTGGAAGTTAAACTTGCCTAACGCGGGATATAGGGGCGGGGTGCCCATATTTTTTTCATGTCGGTATTTTTTTTTACTTCGTTAAAACATGGTTAGGGTTTAAAATAAAATAAAATTTTGAAATCCTTATGAGATTAATAAATGTTCCAAAAAATTCAAAAAACTTGTGACATAAAAAAGCTATTCTTGAATTCACAAATGTTCATGATTTTACCAAATGATGAATTATAAAAATGCTCATGAATTCACGAAATGTTCATTATTTTGACAAATGTTTGTGAATTCGAAAAAGGTTCCCAAATTTTAGAAAATGTTCAAAAAAATATATTTACGAATGCTAAAATGTTCCCAAATTAAAATGGTACGTGATATTCAAGAAAAAGGAAATTCAAAAAATGTCCACGGTTTTCGAAAGGATGTATTCCAATTCAAACAATTGTTCATGATGTTGAAAACATATTCATGATTTCAAAAAATGTACGCCACTCGTTAAAATCTTCATGATTTCAAAAATTATGTTTTTCCACTCTAAAATTGTTAAGGATGCCAAAAAAGTTATTAAGTTCTAAGAAAGTATTAAGATTCCAATTTGTGATTAGATGAAAAAAAATTGAGTTACATGAACAAAATTTCAATTCGATGAACATTTAAAACATTCATCTACATTTTTTTTTCTAAAAATAATGAACATTTTTTGCTAGTATAATGAATTTTTTTGCTAGTTTCTAAAAATTGTGATAAATATTTTTGGAATTTGATGAACTATAAATATTGGTGATTCTCTAAAAATGTTGGCAGAGAGAAAACAGAAAAATAAGGAAAACAGAAAAGTAAAAACACCCTGAATAAAATGAATATACAAGAAAGTAAAAATAAAAAAATAAAACGAAAAGAAAAGCAAAAAACGGTTTGGGAAGGTTTTGAACTGGGATCTATGCACTTGGGCCGGCCTAAAACACGTAGCGAGCTGGGAGATGGGTGTGCATTTGGTCGACAGTTCGCGTCCTGCATGGGAATAGGATTCCTGGAACTGACCTCCATGTATCAGGCTGAGCCAAAGAAACAGTTTTTGCAGGGACAATATGTCCAGAACACTACACAAACTGACCCTTATCGTCGGGGGTGCAGTTCTAACTCGCTTCTAGCGAGTCAAAGGGAAGACTCGCCTGCAGCGAGGTGCTAGAGGGGCCGGCCCAAGCGTGTGTGGCCACAGTCTCGTTTTTTTCATGTTTTTTGTTTTTGTTTTGTTTCATTTTTACTTTCATTTATACTTTAAAATATTTTAAATAAATATATTACCATAAGTTCTTTACATAAAATATTTTAAAAACGTTGACCAAGCATTTAAAAACTGTTAAATGTGTATAGAGAAAATGTTTCTCATGTATACAAAAAATATGCAATGTGCGTAAAAAAATTGATCTTGTATTTTTTAAAATAACAAGTATCTAGATTTTTATAAATTTGTACAGAAAAATCATTGACCATGTATTCAAAAAATGTTAACTTGTATTTGAATTTTTTAATCAAGCAATTGAAAAATATGTCAAATGTGTATATAAAAATGTTGGCCATCTATTAAAGTATGTTGGTCTAGTATTTAATAAATGTTACTCAAGAATTTGGAAATATGTTAAATGTGTATAGAAAAACTATGGACCAGATGGTAAAATGTGGATCTGATAGTCGGAATATATCAACATGGGATCTATTTTTGAAGCTCTCGTCGCGAAGGATTTATTTTTAATGGTGAAAACAGATTTTGAATCGGATCGACGGTTTGAGCTACTAGACATTTTTAATTTGAATTTCTATGTAATCTTTACGAACATTATAGTTTTTGTCTTATATGCATGCATGCACACTTAAAACCATAGGTATACATCACAACTTGAAAAAGAGTTAGCTGAGCTAAGTCAAAATGCATATATGCACGAGGGTGTTCGGTAATGATACTAATTTCCTAACATTCACCAATTACCGACGTCCAAACTTTTATTATAGATTTGAGAAAGTTCACGAATTTGTAAAAATGCTCATAAATTTGCAAATATTCATAGATTAAAAAATTCATGAATTTGAAAAAATGTTCAAGGATTTAAAAATGTGCATGTATTTTAAAAGTATTGGTAAAATAAGAAAAATGTTCACCGATTCAAAAAATGTCTATGCTTTGAGAAAAAAAAATCACAAATTTAAAAACATCCCAGATTTGAAAAGATGTTTGTCAATTTTGAAAATATTTTTTAGAAAAGGGAAAATATAATATAAATATAAAATCAAAGAAAAACCAGATATAAAACTGGCGAAAAAACAGAACCAAAACATTCGAAAAGTAGATAAAAGACCAAGGGAATCTTCTAGATTCCAGAATCCATGAGGGAAAGACTATACAGGCTCGCCCACTTAGGAAACTATAAGGAAGTGGGCATTTCAATGAAATGATGTTCTCCTTTGAGAAGGAAGGAGGGGTGCCATGTCAGCAGTCGCGTCTGCAGGCATTCCAAGATGCACTGCCCGGTTGTTCAGTGGAGGACACTCGGTATATTGGTGACAAGTTCACCTAGTTTAGAAGAGGTTTCTGAGAGCGGTTGGACAGAGCTGTTTCAAATGCCACATGGATGGAGATGCACCCGCTTGTAGGGCTGGTCAATCTGGAGATGGGAAAATCGTACCACGGGCCAATTACCTTGACACCGAATATCTAGTAAGTGTGGCTGCAAGCAGGCCAAAAATTTAAAGCAGATATTGAAGCCAGATGGCTTGAGGAAGATACCGTCGAGGATATAGTTAAAACAGCTTGGCAGAAGGCTGTCGCACATGGTTTGAATCCTTCAGCGAGAGAACAACTTGATTCAGTGCATAAAGATCTTCCCACTTGGGATCGTAAAGTTTTGAACAGACCATGTGCAAGTTTGAGGACGGCCCAGAAGGAGCTGGATGAACTGATGCGAGAGTGAGGTAAAGCAAAGCAATAAGTGCTCACTGCTTTGATTGAGAATTTGTTAGAGCAAGATGAAATATACTGGGCTCAAAGAGGTAGGGTGAATTGGCTACGCCGTGGTGATATAAACACTTCATATTTTAACCATTTTTCTTCTGCTACGAGGCAAAGAAACTTGATTAGAAATTTGAATAATAATAATAATGAATGGGTCGAGGGTGATAACATCAAGCCCCTCATTTTTGACTAATTCTAGAGTCTCTGTACTTCTGTGTTTTAGGTGAAGTGGATCAAAATCTATGGGCTACTGTAAAGCCTTTGGTCACTAGAAATATGAAATTGTTGTTGACGACCCCATATACCAGAGAGGAGGTGAGAAAGGCACTTTTCCAAATTAGGGATATGAAGGCACCTGGCCCAGATGGTATTCATGTGATCTTTTTTAAAAGGTTTTGGCATATTGTGGGAGATGAGCTCACCAATGAAGTGCTTGATGCAATCAATAATAAGAAGATACCTAAGGGATGGAATTCTACAAACATTGTTCTTATTCCTAAGGTGGAAGGTGGAGAGCCATGAGGTATTTACATAGCATAGACCTACTAGCTTATGCAATGTGGTGTAGAAGATCATCTCTAAGATGCTATCTGTAGCGATCCGACCTCAAACGATCAAATCTTTGTGTATAAGTGTCATCCATGAATCGGTAATGCTAACACACACAACACTTGAGGATTTATAACAGAGTTCAATCACACACTTATTACATCAAATGTCTCAAAAGAGAACTTAATACAATAATATGGCTTAAGGCCATTGATACGTCTCCGTCGTATCAACTTTTCCAAACACTTTTTTCCTTGTTTTGGACTCTAACTTGTATGATTTGAATGAAACTAACCCAGACTGACACTGTTTTCAGCAGAATTGCCATGATGTTGTTTTATGTGCAGAAAACAAAAGTTCTCGGAATGACCTGAAACTCCACGGAATATCTTACAATAAATAATAAAAAATCATTGCCAAAGATAAAGAACAGGGGGCCCACACCCTGTCCATGAGAGTGGGGGGCGCCCCACCCTAGGGCGCGCCCCCTACCTCGTGGGCCCCCTGGAGACCTCCCGACTCCAACTCCAACTCTATATATCTGCTTTCGGGGAGAGAAAAACAAGAGAGAAGATTTCATCGCGTTTTACGATATGGAGCCGCCGCCAAGCGCTAAAACCTCTTGGGAGGGCTGATCTGGAGTATGTTCGGGGCTCCGGAGAGGGGGATTCGTCGCCGTCGTCATCATCAACCATCCTCCATCACCAATTTGATGATGCTCACCGCCCTGCGTGAGTAATTCCATCGTAGGCTTGTTGGACGGTGATGGGTTGGATGAGATTTACCATGTAATCAAGTTAGTTTTGTTAGGGTTTGATCCCTAGTATCCACTATGTTCTGAGATTGATGTTGCTATGACTTTGCTATGCTTAATGCTTGTCACTAGGGCCCGAGTGCCATGATTTTCGATCTGAACCTATTATGTTTTCATCAATATATGAGAGTTCTTGATCCTTGCAAGTCTATAGTCACCTATTATGTGTTATGATCTGTTAACCCCGAAGTGACAATAATCGGGATACTTACGGGTGATGACCGTAGTTTGAGGAGTTCATGTATTCACTATGTGCTAATGCTTTGTTCCGGTTCTCTATTAAAAGGAGGCCTTAATATCCCTTAGTTTCCATTAGGACCCCGCTGCCACGGGAGGGTAGGACAAAAGATGTCATGCAAGTTCTTTTCCATAAGCACGTATGACTATATTCGGAATACATTCCTACATTACATTGATGAATTGGAGCTAGTTCTGTGTCACCCTATGTTATGACTGTTACATGATGAACCACATCCGGCATAATTATCCATCACTGATCCGATGCCTACGAGCTTTCCATATACTGGTTTACGCTTATTTACTTTCCTGTTGCTATTGTTACAATCACTACACAATACCAAAAATATTACTCTGCTTTCATTACTCTTTTGTTACCGTTACCACCACTATCATATTACTTTGCTACTAAACACTTTGCTGCAGATACTAAGTTTCCAGGTGTGTTGAATTGGCAACTCAGCTGCTAATACTTGAGAATATTCTTTGGCTCCCCTTGTGTCGAATCAATAAATTTGGGTTGAATACTCTACCCTCGAAAGCTGTTGCGATCCCCTATACTTGTGGGTTATCAAGACTAATTTCTGGCACCGTTGCCGGGGAGCATAGCTCTATTCTTTGAGTCACTTGGGATTTATATCTGCTGGACACTATGAAGAATTTGAAAGACGCTAAGACAACAATTTATCCCTCAACTACGAGGGGAGGTAAGGAACTGCCATCTAGCTCTGCACTTGATTCACCTTCTGTTATGAGTAAGCTTGCGACACCTAAACCTGCTTCTGTTATTCGTTGTGATATGTCGCATGTTATTGATGATGCTACTTATGCTATACATGATACTTATGATGAAACTACTTCTATGCTTGATACTACTGTGCCACTTGGTGATTTTCTCGAGGAACGACTTGCTAGGGCTAGAGAGATTGAAAATATTGAATCTGATTATGATGATGAAAGTGATGATGAAGAATCACTTGTTATTCCCGAGGGTTATTTATTTGATCAAGAAGCTTCTTTAGCTATTTTAGCTTGCAAAGATAGATATGAACTCAAAAGGTTATTAGCTAAATGGAATAAGCAATCTCTAAATGCTAGGATGAAACCTGACCCTGCTTTTGCTACTTCACCTATTTGTGTTACTCATAAGGATTATGAATTCTCTGTTGATCCTGATATAATTACTTTAGTTGAATCTGATCCTTTTCATGGCTATGAATCTGAAACTGTTGTGGCACATCTTACTAAATTAAATGATATAGCCACTCTGTTCACTAATGATGAGAGATCTCGCTACTTTTATATCCTTAAAATATTTCCGTTCTCATTAAAGGGTGATGCTAAAATATGGTTTAATTCTCTTGATCCTGGTTGTGTGCGTAGCCCCTAGGATATGATTTACTACTTCTCTGCTAAATATTTCCCTGCTCATAAGAAACAAGCTGCTTTAAAGGAAATATAAAACTTTGTGCAAATTAAAGAAGAGAGTCTCCCACAAGCTTGGGGGAGGCTTCTCAAGTTACTTAATGCTTTGCCTGATCATCCTCTTAAGAAAAATGAAATACTTGATATCTTTTATAATGGACTAATTTATGCTTCCAGAGATTACCTGGATAGTTGTGCTGGTTCTCTTTTCAGGGAAAGAACACCAGATGAAGCTGAAATCTTATTGAATAATATGTTGACGAATGAAAATAATTGGGCACCTCCTGAGCCAGCTCCTGAGCCGGCTCCTGCTCCAATTAATGATCCTATTCCTAAACCAACTCCGAAGAAGACAGGTGTTCTATTTCTCAGTCCCGAAGATATGCAAGAGGAAAAGAAATCTATGAAACAAAAAGGTATTAAAGCTAAAGATGTTAAGAATTTACCTCCTATTGAAGAAATACATGGTCTTAATTTACCGCCTATTGAAGAAACATATGATCTTAATCCTTTATTTATTGAAGAACCTGCAGACCTCGATAACCCGACACACGTAGTAAAGGTAAATTCTCTCTATAGATATGATAAAGCTGAAATCCCTCCTGCTAAAATTGCTAGTCAATGCTTGGATGAGTTTGATAATTTTAAGTTTAAGCAAGAAGACTTCAATGCTTATTTTGGTAGACAATAAAAACAAGATGCTGATATGATTAAATACTTGGGTGATTATATGGCTAATATTAGAGGTGAACTTAAACTTGTTAGTAAACATGCTTCTATGGTTACCACTCAAGTATAACAAGTACTTAAAGCTCAAAAGGAATTGCTCAATGAGATGAATAGTAAGAAAAATGATTATGCTGTTAAAGTGGCTACTAGAACTAGTAGAATGACTCAGGAATCGTTGTATCCTGAAGGCCACCCTAAGAGAATTGAGCAAGATTCTCAGAGAAATAAAATTGATGCACCTAGTTCTTCTAAAAAGAAGAAAAAGGAAAATGATAGAACTGTGCAAACTTCTAGTGAACCTATTGCTAAACCGCCTGATAATCCAAATGGTATATCTATGTCTGATGCTGAAACACAATCTGGGAATGAACATGAACCTAATGAAAATGTTAATGATGATGTTCATAATGATGCTCAACCTAGTAATGATAATGATGTAGAAATTGAACCTGTTGTTGATCTTCATAACCCACAATCAAAGAATCAACGTTATGATAAGGAAGACTTTGTTGCTAGGAAACATGGTAAAGAAAGAGAGCCTTGGGTTCAGAAACCCATGCCTATTCCTCCCAAACCATCCAAGAAAAAGGATGATGAGGATTTTGAGCGCTTTGCTGAAATGATTAGACCTATCTTTTTGCGTATGCGATTGACTGATATGCTCAAAATGAATCCTTATGCTAAGTACATGAAAGATATTGTTACAAATAAAAGAAAGATACCAGAAGCTGAAATTTCCACCATGCTTGCTAATTATACTTTTAAGGGTGGAATACCAAAGAAACTTGGAGATCCAGGAGTACCTACTATACCATGCTCCATTAAAAGAAACTATGTTAAAACTGCTTTATGTGATCTTGGAACCGGTGTTAGTGTTATGCCTCTCTCTTTATATCGTAGACTTGACTTGAATAAGTTGATACCTACTAAAATATCTTTGCAAATGGCTGATAAATCAACTGCTATACCTGTCGGTATTTGTGAGAATGTGCCTGTTGTGGTTGCAAACGTTACTATTTTAACGGATTTTGTTATTCTTGATATTCCCGAGGACGATAGTATGTCTATTATTCTTGGAAGACCTTTTCTTAATACTGCAGGGGCTGTTATTGATTGCAACAAAGGAAATTTCACTTTTCATGTTAATGGTAATGGGCCTGTTTGGTTCTTGCCCAGAATCACCCTGTCAAATCGTTGGCGTCATAGGCGTGCCAAAATATTGGCGCCCAATTTGGCTGCCCCCGTTACGCCAGCGCGTTGGCGTAGAAGATATAGAGGAGAGGCTGGGGTGTGGTGGCGTGACAAAATTTTGGTCCCCATCCAAATGAGATACAGTGTCTTCAGTCAATGCCAATATATTGGCAGGGCATGCGATGGCCCCAATCCAAATAGCCTCAATGAGCATACGGTACATTTTACGAGGAAACAACCTCAAGTTCATAGTATCAATTCTATCGGAAAAATTCCATCGATTATATTTGGAGGTTTTGAATTTCCTCTTCCTACTGTCAAGAAGAAATATGATATACTTATTATTGGGGATGTGCATATCCCCGTTGAGGTAACCTAGTGTTATTCGAAATTTCTCCAGTTTCATGTTAATTGGAATGAGTTTGTTAACAAGACTTGATCAACCTTGTTAAGTGGATTCCTTTTGATGAGCATGAGATGGATGAAACTAGAAGCAGAACCTCCTGTACCTCACTTTTACTTTCTGTTATTTATATTAAATAATATAAAAATAAATTTTTGTCTGTCCGTTATCTGATTATCCGTGCAATATAAAAATACCTCAAAAATAAAAGTTCTCCAAATTCCCTGAAAATTAAATACGATTTTTTTCTAGAATATTTGAGGATTTATGGAAGAAAGAACACACCAGGCGGGCCAACCACCTTGCCACGAGGGTGGAGGGCACGCCCACCCCTCTAGGGCGCGCCCCCCTGCCTCGTGGGCCCACGGTGGCCCTCCTCCACTTATTACTGCACCCATCCTCTTCTTCTTCCTCCCACAAACACGAAAAATCAACTCAAGCACAAGTTCCAGCCCTCTTTGCTGCCATTTTCGATCTCCTTGCTCAAAGCACCTCTCACAAAAATGTTTGGGGAGATTGTTCCTTGGTATGTGAATCCTTCATTGGTCTAATTAGTTTTTGTTCTAGTGCTTTATTCATTGCAAATTTTTGCTACTTAGGTGACCCTGTTCTTGAGCTTGCATGTCAAATTTATATGGTCAAAAGTAGTTTTGATGCATGATATAGGCCCTAGGCACTTGTAGGACTGGTTGCTATCAATATTATTGAGTTTGGTTTACTTTTATTTTGAAGTTACTAAAAATTTCATAATTTTTCAGAAAATGATGAGGAGATTATTGAGGGGCTCATCGAGCCAAAGCTCGAACGAAAAGGCACCGAAGCCTAAGTATAATTTGCCGCGCACCGCGGAGGTTCGGGCGTGTGAATGGCCTTCCGAAGATTTCTTGAGAGCAGCCGGTATTTATGAAGATTTTCATGAATTGGATCATAATGCAGGCCTCGCCGCTTTCCTCCACGACCAATGCGATCAGTATCTCTTACTCACAAATACCTTTGTGCAAAACTTTCATTTTCATTCTAGGAACTCACCACCTACGGTAGAGTTTCATTTATATGATGAGCATAAGGAAATGTCACTTTATGATTTTTTGTTGGATTTGTTTAGTCCCTTTTGAGGGCAAGACAGAAGAACCACATTGTGATGATGTGGAGGGATTTATTGATACTATCACTGTAGGGGAAACTAGGAAGGTTTCCGATGCACGAATCACTAGCATACATTTTCCTGTCTTACGTTACTTTTCATTATTTGCTAGTCGTTGCTTAATTGGTCATGGAAACTGTGGAAACCTTAGTATCCCTGATATTATTATTTTGCTCCAAGGTTTATACAGTGATGACACTTTTAGTATGGGCGGTATTATTGCTAAACGGTTAAGTCTAAACCGTACAAAGGGCCCCATCTTTGGAGGCATCTATGCTACACGCCTAGCTGCACATTTTAACATACCTATTAGGCATGCTGAGAAGGAAGAAAAAGTGCTGCCTCGTGTTTATCTAGATTATAAAAGTATGGTGGCACATGATTTTATTATTAAGAATAGGGCAGGAGAGCTTAAATATCAATTGTTCTTTAATAAACATCATCTTGAGACTATTACCTTGCCTGCTCCTTCTTTGTTCCATTGATGGCTATTCACGCCTACCAGAACCCTGCACCAGCCGAGGAGCCAGAACCGGAACCACAATTTGATCCTTTACGACAGTCTAACTATCAGTGGGATCCGGAGATGATTGCCAGCTAGTGGAAATAGGAGCCTTCTTCTTCGTCATCGCAGTACGACCCCAACTATTATTATGAATATCCGCCAGGCCAGCCCTGGCCATAGACCAACTTAGGCCAAAAGCATAAGCTTGGGGGAGTACGTATTTCTCACCAACATTACATTTATGTTCACACACACTCATTGCTAGATGTCGGTGTTCATACTTTTTCATTGTATCATCCATGCTAGTTTATTTCCTTTTATGCTTTCTTCTTGTGTGTTTGATAAACCTTAAGAAAAACCAAAAAAAATTAGTAGTACTTTACTTTTCTTGCTGTAGTAATAATTAAAAAGAAAACCCAAAAATATGTCCCGTTCTTCTTTTGCTTGTTGGGAGCTTTCCCGTGTAAATAGTTTTGAGGGAGTCCTGGATTAGGGGGTGTTCGGGTAGCCGGACTATACCTTCAGCCGGACTCCTGGACTATAAAGATACAAGATTGAAGACTTCGTCCCGTGTCCAGAGGGGACTTTCCTTGGCGTGGAAGGCAAGCTTGGCGGTGCGGATATTCAAGATCTCCTACCATTGTAACCGACTCTATGTAACCCTAACCCTATCCGGTGTCTATATAAACCGGAGGGTTGTAGCCCGTAGGACATCAACTCCATATACAACAATCATACCATAGGCTAGCTTCTAGGGTTTAGCCTCCTTGATCTCGTGGTAGATCTACTCTTGTACTACCCATATCATCAATATTAATCAAGTAGGACTTAGGGTTTTACCTCCATCAAGAGGGCCCGAACCTGGGTAAAACATCGTGTTCCCTGCCTCCTGTTACCATCCGGCCTAGACGCACAGTTCGGGACCCCCTACCCGAGATCCGTCGGTTTTGACACCGACATTGGTACTTTCATCGAGAGTTCCTCTGTGTCGTCGCCTTTAGTCCCGATGGCTCCTTGGATCATCAACAACGATGCGGTCCAGGGTGAGACTTCTCCCCCCGGACAGATCTTCGCCTTCGGCGGCTTCGCTCTGCGGGCCAATTCGCTTGGCCACCTGGAGCAGATCGAAAGCTACGCCCCTGGCCATCAAGTCAGGTTTGGAAGCTTAAACTATACGGCTGACATCCGCGGAGACTTGATCTTCGACGAGTTCGAGCCACGGCCAAGCGCGCCGCACTATCTCGAGGGGCATGATCTAGCTCTGCCTCCGGACAGTGTCCTGGAGGCCGCACACGCATCGGCTCCGACCCATAACTCGGAGCCTATTGCGCCAATCGAGGATGAGCGGTTGGACGTCACCTCGAGGGCTACGATCTCAAAGGCGATCGAGCCGAACGCTAGCCCCGCACTCTGCATGATCCGTGACTCCGAGGATCCGGACTCCTTTCCGAACTCCGAACCCCCCGCGCCCCGGCCAATCGAATCCGATTGGGCGCCAATAATGGACTTCACCTTCGCGGACATCTTTCAGCACTCGCCTTTTGGCGATATCCTGAATTCTCTCAAGTCTCTCTCCTTATCAGGAGAGCCCTGGCCGAACTACGGTCAGCGAGGATGGGATACGGACGATGAAGAAATTCAAAACCCACCCACCACCCACTTGGTAGCCACTGTCGACAATTTAAACGACGTGCTCAACTTCGACTCCGGAGACATCGACAGCATGGATGACGATGCAGGAGATACCGACGAACCAACGCCCATAGGGCATTGGACAGCCACCTCATCTCACGATGTGTACATGGTGGATACCGCTAAAGGAAGCAACAACGAGGAAAAAGGGATGGAACAGGAGATTGACCCCCCGAAAAGCAAGCGTCGGTGTAAATGCCGACCCAAGCCCTGCCTCGATAAAAACCCAGCCATAGAGCAGGACGAGCCGGTAGACGACGAGAAGGCCTTAGAGCAACCGTCCGAACAGGGCAACACGGATAGAGAAACCGAACATCCCTTCTCCGGCAAAAACGGCATTCCGGACGACCTCACGCCGGATAAATCCACGGAGCAGAAGAATCTCCACGAGAGGCTCGTTGCAACTGCACGCAGCCTAAAAAAGCAAAAGCGGAAGCTAAAAACAGCGGAAGATGCACTCCGGATTAGATGGAGCAAAGTAATCAATACCGCAGATAAATACGGCGATGGTCACCGCACTAAAAGCTATCCGAAAAGAAAGCTACTGCCTGAATTCGACGAAGAGGCCCTAGAGCCCTCGCATTCAAAAAATGAGAAAGCCACATGGTCGGATAAACGACCACATAAAGCGGCAAGCGGCGCCGCACTTAAATCGGCATGCGACCCACTTAAGGATTCGCATCATGGCCCAGTCAGGTCCATTTATGGGCCAAGAAAGCAAGCTCTCGTAAGCAACGCTATGAAGCCATCATCAGAATCCGGCACACCCAAATACAGGGGCGCCGCACACCCCCTATGTTTCACCGATGAGGTCCTGGACTATGAATTTCCAGAGGGATTCAAACCCGTAAACATAGAGGCATATGATGGAACAACAGACCCTGGAGTTTGGATCGAGGATTATATCCTCCACATACACATGGCTAGAGGAGATGATCTACACGCCATAAATATTTACCCCTTAAGCTTAAAGGGCCAGCCCGGCATTGGCTTAAAAGCCTTCCCGAAAACACAATTGGAAGCTGGGAAGGGCTCGAGGATGCTTTCCGAGCAAACTTTCAAGGGACCTATGTCCGCCCTCCGGATGCAGACGATCTTAGTCACATAACTCAACAACCCGGAGAATCAACTCGGCAGTTCTGGAATAGATTCCTCACTAAAAAGAATCAGATAGTCGACTGTCCGGACACCGAAGCCTTGGCAGCTTTCAAGCATAACGTCCGAGATGAATGGCTCGCCAGACACCTCGGCCAAGAAAAGCCAAGAACAATGGCCGCACTAACAAGCCTCATGACCCGCTTTTGTGCAGGGGAGGACAGCTGGTTGGCAAGGTGCATCCCCAGCGACCCAAGTACATCCGAAACTAGGGATGGAAACGAAAAACCGCGACGCAACAAGGACCGTCGCCAGACTAAGGAAAAAAGTCCGAAGAGCATGGCAGTCAATGCCGGATTCAAAGGCTCACGGCAAAATCAGGCAAAATCGCCCCCCCAGGATAACAGGGACGATCCATCCAACCTAAATAAAATCCTGGACATGATATGTCAGATACACAATACTCCCGGGAAGCCTGCTAACCATACCCACAGAGACTGTTGGGTTTTCAAACAATCCGGCAGACTCAATGCCGAACACAAGGGGCTCGACACACCAAGCGAAGACGAGGACGAACCCCAAAAGCAGAGCACCAGGAAACAAAAGAACTTCCCACAAGAAGTAAAAACAGTGAACTTACTTCACATAACAAAACGTGCGGCGCCCGTAAAGGTACGCACCACACGACCCATCCCCAAAGGGTCCTGCCACTGGTTGTCAAAACCGATCATCTTCGATCAGCTAGATTATTCTAGAAATCTCAAGAACGCAGGCTGGACTGCCTTGATACTCGATCCAATAATTGGCGGACTCCAGTTTTCAAATGTCCTTATGGACGGCTGCAGTGGACTAAACCTGATATATCAGGATACAATCCATCACATGGGGATAAACCCAGCAAGAATCCGCCGCAGCAAAACCGCCTTTCAAGGGGTAATACCTGGTCCGGACACCCATTGTATGGGTTTTCTCCGGCTCGAAGTCATATTCGGCTCTGCCGATAACTTCTGCCGCAAAAAGCTGACCTTCCATATCGTCCCATTCTCAAGTCGCTATCAAGCACTACTGGGACGCGAAGCTTTCGCTCGCTTTAACGCAATACCGCATTATGCATCTCTTACGCTTAAGATGCCTGGTCCACGAGGCATCATCTCTTTGAAGGGGAAGCACTAAAGTGCGCCTCCCCAAGCAGAGGACTATGTGGCCGCTTTGACAGCCCCACAGAAAAATGGCCTCACCGGCCAAAAAACTTCGAAATAGGTCATTCAAGACCACGAACGCGGATAGACGAGTTCGGTACAAAATCATCATTGATGCAAGCTTAGTGGCCATATACCCCCGCACTAGGGGCTCCACGCATATACAATAAGAGACAATAAAGCTCAATCTTATATATTTTACTTTATACTTTGTTCATTTTAAACTTTTGTTCCGCATGACCCGTTTTCAACTCAGTTCCTCTCTTTTACAGATGAACGTCGTACGGTGCCCGTCCAGGATACGGCACAACAGAGACACAAGCGCAGACATGCAGTAGGGACCCGTCCTAAAGGATTCTTTTTAGATTAAGACCATGCGTAAACCTTTTTTACTGTCTCCCGTTGCTACACATCCCCTGGTTTTTTCTGATATAACCAAGGAGGAGGCTGGCGTCTTGGCATGTGGCCACGTCAAATTTCTGCACGTACCTGGACACTAGGGGCTTTTTTCTTTTCTTTTTTAAAAAGAGTGTTGTTTCGCCTGCACTCATAAAGACCGCACACCTTAGGGAGTGTTCGGCGTCGCAAGTTTTGGCATTATATGCATCAGCTCCGAATCATGTCTTTGGTCAAATGTTGGGTTGCCCGGCTCCTAAGTTCGGCTACCTTACGTTCTGCTCTATCGGCTAAGGTAGCACCAGGAGAACTACTGCGATTGTGCCCCGGTTTGGCCGGGCGAGCACCTCAGTAGAGAAAGCCGAAAACCGAGTATCATGATGTAGCGTGAGACTGGTCAGCCACTCGATGACCTATCGAAATCTATAGGATTCCTCCGCTTTAACGAAGGGTCGCTTCCCGGTCAGGCACATACGCGCCCCGAACTCGGACGAGCACAGTCGCCACCAAGGGGCTACCTAAATAGTCTCACTGTCAAACTCCTATGGCTAAGTGAAAGTGTTAAAGCATTATAGTCCGGTTGCCTGGCCCGCTGCGCTATCACCTCCTTTGTAGGACCAAGACATTGGGTTAAGTGTGAAAATGCGTCTTCTGCGAGCACCCCCGCACTATGTGCGTGGGGGCTGAAGCCAACGACTGCCATCTTTCAGATTTTGTATATATATATGTTAAAACGGCCGCACCGGAGGTGTTCCCAATACTTGAAGGCACAAGTATAAAAAAGGCCACTACAATTTATCAAAACATTACTTTATAATTACATATGCTATAATAACATAGCATCTTTCGAGCACTGCGTCTCTATTACACGATCGCCTTCAAGAACTTCCTGAAAATAGTGCTCGGAGGGTACTCGGCTTTTGTCCAAATCTCGGGACGCAACAACTGTGGTCTCCATCTCTGCCCAATATGTCTTAACACGGGCAAGAGCCATCCTAGCGCCTTCTATGCACGCTGACCTCTTCATTGCATTTATATGCGGCACTGCGTCAAGGAATTGCTGCACCAAGCTGAAATAACTCTTCGGCTCCGATCTCCCCGGCCACAGGTGACCCATGACGTACTTCATGGCGAGTCCGGACAACCTATTCAGTTCGGCCCATTGAGCCAAACGATCGTCCACTGCCAGTGGACGCTCTGGATTGTGAAACTGCGACCAGAAAAGCTTTTCCACTTCGCAATCTTTCTGATCTCGAAAGTGTTTGGTCGCATCAGCAGCACTCGCTGTCAAGTCCAGATAGGTATCCTCCACACTCCACATCCGGTCCAACAGAGCAAACTTCGGATCGCAAAATTTCCTTCGCAGCATAAAGGGCTTTCCAGCCGCAATCTGTTCGGCCTGACGCAGCTCCTCCTTCGCAGCTCTCATCGTAGAGCGCGTGTCCTTGGCATTGGCAACGGCCTTCTCTAAGTCCATCTGTTTCGCCTGGTCTTCTTTCTCAAGAAGTCTGCAATGGTCGGTAGCGCTTTTTAACTTTTCGGCCATCTCGGCCATCTCTTCCTTGCTTCGGCAATGAGCAGCTTGTTCGGCTCTCAGCTCTTCAAGGGCTTTCTTGGTGGCCGCATCACTTTCTCCGGCTTGTTCTTTAGCTCGGGCAAGTTCTGCCCTAAGACTCTCCACGGCGGCCACACCATCTGGTTCAAGCACACATATCTTAAGACACAGGCATAAAACTGTTCTTACCTGATGCCGCCCGAGGAATTACATACCTTGAGCCTCATCAAGCCGCTTGTTGACAAGCATGATGTCGGCATATGCCACGTCCAGTTGCCGCTTTAGTTCAGCAAAATCGTCAGTTCGGCTCGATTCCGGACACCCTGCCACCTACATTCAAAGGCGACATCTTAGACCTGGGATTATGATCCTCCGCGTGCCGTCATTTCTTGACGACGCGCAGAGTCTCAGGGGCTACTATCTACACAGGGCGCATCTTATTCATACGCAACTGACAAAAGTATACATTATCTAATGTACCTTGAAACCCGTCAGTAAACTTTTGACGGCCTCATGCAATCCACTCTCTGCGGATGAAATCCTTTCAATCACCGTGCCCATCAATGCACGATGCTCCTCTGAGATAGAAGCTCGCCCCAGCAGAATCTTTAGCTCCTCCGGCCGAGCACCAGATGGTGTCGGGCTCGTCCCATGACCTCTTTTGAAGGCCGGACACGGAGAACCTCGGGGGGCCACATAGCTACCTTCCGCCCCTGCCGGATTCGGAAAAACCCTCCGCAACGACACCTCAGGGTCGCCCTCCTCGCTAGGCGGCACGGCAGGGGGAGGCGTCCCGCTCTCCATCATCTCCGGAAGGAGATCCCCCGAAGACGAGCCCTGCTGAGAAGGGCTGAGATCCGAGCTACAAGGTAAAGGCTTGGTTAATCTTCTCAGATATAAATTAAGGATTTCCCTCATCCCTCAAAAGGAAAATCTTTCTCTACTTATGGCTCGCTGGAGGGCTGATCCCCTTGAGGGCGTAGTCCGGCCAAGGAACTCCCCGGCGTCGGACCCTCTGACGAGGATTTTCTCCCCCGCTTCAAGGCCATGGTTTCCGGGTCGTCAGAGGCGGCTCTCTTCTTCCCCTTAGGAGAGGAATTATCGGTTCCTCCCTTCGGAGCAGCCTCCTTCGAGGAGGCAATAGTTTCCTTGTCCTCCCCTTTGCTTCCCTCCAAAGGCATTATCTCCAGCATCCTGACCAGCACGGGATCCGGCCTGGTTTCGGGAAGGGGAGCCGGACACCTGATCAGCTCTGCATTCGCTATCCACTCCTGTTTAAAAGGACGGCTCTTTTAGGGGCAAGTTTATGACAATTATATGGATAGAAGGTCCGAGCACAAGGTTGCTTACTTGAGTATCCGGGCGATTGTAGCTTAGGCCTGCATCCTCGGTTAAATCCGGACACATCTCTTGTGATCCGAAGAACAGTTTGTACATCTCCATGGCCGTTGCGCCCATAAAGTTCTGGAGAGCTCGCGGTCCCTCTGGGTTAAACTCCCACAGGCGAAGGGGGCGATGTCTGCCGGGCAATATTCGGCGAATCAGCATGACTTGCGTCACCTTGACCAGGCTGAGGTCTCCTTCCAAGAGATCCTTAATTCGGCCCTGTAACAAGGGCACGTCTTTGGGCAAACCCTAATCTAACCCTCTATTGACCCGTGACGCTAGCCGTGGTGGGGGACCCGAGCGAAAGGCAGGAGGCACCACCCACTTGGTGCTCCGGGGAGCGGTGATATAAAACCACTCTCGTTGCCACAAGCCTAGCTCCTCTTGAAAAGAGCTCTCGGTCCATGGAGCATCAACATTTTTGCTTATAACAGCACCGCACTCTGCGTGCCGTCCCTTGATCATCTTCGGCTCCACTTTGAAGGTCTTGAGCCATAATCCGAAGTGAGGGGTAACACGGAGGAACGCTTCGCATACAACGATAAACGAGGAGATATGGAGGATGGACTCCAGAGCTAAGTCGTGGAATTCCAGCCCGTAATAAAACAGCAGTCCCCTCACAAAGGGATCCATCGGGAAGCCTAACCCCCGAAGGAAGTGAGACATGAACACTATGCTCTCACCGGGCTGGGGACTGGGGATAGCCTGCCTTTGAGCAGGCAACCTGTGCGAAATTTCGGCGGTCAAGAACTTAACCTCTCTCAACTTTAGCACGTCCTCCTCCGTGACGGAGGAGGGCATCCATCGGTGTTGAAGGTCGGAACCGAACATTGTCGAAGGTCCGAGGCACCCGGAATCTGGAGCCTAGGGTGTTGGACCTCGAGGCGACGGGCGAACTTGTTTTGGGATTGGAGAAAAGTAGTAAGGCCCTAGTCTCTTTATAAGAGGTTGAATACCAGGAGCCCTCCCCGTAACCGTTTGGGACTCGCCTTTAATCGAGAAAACATGCTAACGGGCACGATTGGGTTACCCACGTCCGTATTGATGAGAATCCTGTAAAAGGGGGGTACACGATCTCTGCTTTGACAAGACATGCCAAGGAGACCGCCTCGCAAAACATGCTGAGGTGGAGAAGCGAAAACGATTCGAGTAAAGGATTTGGCCGTAGTGTGATAACGCACTACGGAATACGTCAGCAGATTTGATTTGTGTTAATATTATTCTCTCTATGGCAATATGTGGAAGCTTATTTTGCAGAGCCGGACACTACTTGGTGTTTACAATCTTTTATGAAGGACTTGGAGGAGGAACCCGCCTTGCAATGCCAAAGACAATTTGCGCGCCAGACTCATCGTCATTAAAGCCTGGTTCAGGGGCTACTGAGGGAGTCCTGGATTAGGGGGTGTTCGGGTAGCCGGACTATACCTTCAGCCGGACTCCTGGACTATGAAGATACAAGATTGAATACTTCGTCCCGTGTCCAGAGGGGACTTTCCTTGGCGTGGAAGGCAAGCTTGGCGGTGCGGATATTCAAGATCTCCTACCATTGTAACCGACTCTATGTAACCCTAACCCTATCCGGTGTCTATATAAACCGGAGGGTTGTAGCCCGTAGGACATCAACTCCATATACAACAATCATACCATAGGCTAGCTTCTAGGGTTTAGCCTCCTTGATCTCGTGGTAGATCTACTCTTGTACTACCCATATCATCAATATTAATCAAGCAGGACGTAGGGTTTTACCTCCATCAAGAGAGCCCGAACCTGGGTAAAACATCGTGTTCCCTGCCTCCTGTTACCATCCGGCCTAGACGCACAGTTCGGGACCCCCTACCCGAGATCCGCCGGTTTTGACATCGACAAGTTTTATTTCTTTTCTTTTCTTTGGGGTCAGTAGGAGAAGACCATGATTAAATTGTTGAAGTGGCTCTTATATGCTTTATTGTTGATTTAACCAAGAGCCCATATTGCTTTGTATTCTCCTGTTTATTGAATTCTCGCAGATTCCAGCTTAGTCCAATGCACGTGCACTCTTATTATTATTCACATCGTTCGGCCGTGCAAGTGAAAGGCAATTATGATGATATATGATGGACTGACTGAGATGAGAAAAGCTGGTACGAAGTCGACCTCTTTTGTTTTTGTAAATATGATGAGTTCATCATTCTTGATTCAGCTTGTTATGAATAAAAATATTTGCAATGACAATTAGAGATCATAGTTGCTTGTGCCATGCTTGATTAGGTATGTGTTATAATGGTTTACCTTGCGTGCCAACATGCTATTGAGATGGTTATGATGTGGTATGATGGGGTGGTATCCTCCTTTGAATGATTTAAGTGACTTGACTTGGCACATGTTCACGCATGTAGTTGAAACAAATCAACATAGCCTTCACGATATTTATGTTCATGGTGGATTATATCCTACTCATGCTTGCATCCAATGTTTATTAATTTTAATGCATGTACATGGCTGTTGTCGCTCTCTAGTTGGTTGCTTCCCAGTCTTTTGCCAGCCTTCACCTGTACTAAGCGGGAATACTACTTGTGCATCCAATCCCTTAAACCCCAAAGTTACTCCAGATGAGTCCACTATACCTTCCTATATGCGGTATCTACCTGCCATTCCAAGTAAATTTGTATGTGACAAACTCTAAACCTTCAAATAATCATCCTGTTTTGTATGCTCGAATAGCTCATGTATCAACTAGGGCTGTCTGTATCTTCCACGCTAGGCGGGTTATTCTCAAGAGGAGTGAACTCCGCTCCTCACTCACGAGAAAATGGCTGGTCACCGGGATGCCCAGTCCCATGCTTTATGCAAACTAAATCAAAATAATTGCAAAACAAAACTCCCCCTAGGACTGTTGTTAGTTGGAGGCACTCGTTGTTTTGAGCAAGCCATGGATTGATGTTTGTTGGTGGAGGGGGAGTATAAACTTTACCATTATGTTTGGGAACCGCCTATAATGTGTGTAGCATGGAAGATATCACCATCTCTTGGTTGTTATGTTGACAGTGAAAGTATACCGCTCAAAATATTATTCACCTCTATTTCAAAGCCGAGCTCTGGCACCTCTACAAATCCCTGCTTCCCTTTGCGAAGGGCCTATCTATTTACTTTTATGTTGAGTCATCACCCTCTTATTAAAAGCACTAGCTGGAGAGCGCAGCTGTCATTTGCATTCATCACTGTTAATTTATATTGGGTGTGACTATGATTGGATCTGTTTTACCACGAATTACAATGTCTAGTCAGTCCTTGATCTTTAAAGGTGCTCTGCATTTATGTTTTGCGGTCTCATAAAGGGCTAGCGAGATACCATCTTATTATATCATATTATGATTGTTTTGAGAAAGTGTTGTCATCCGAGATTTATTATTATGGCTTGCTAGTTGATTATGCTATTGATATGGGTAATCATGAGACCTGAGAATTATTGCAAATGTGGTTAGTTATAATCTTTGCTGCAAACTTGAATGCTAGCTTGACATATTTAAAACAACAAGAGCAAACAGAGTTTGTAAAAGTTTTTCTTTATTTCATTCAGTTTGTCAACTGAATTTCTTGAGGACAAGCAAGGGTTTAAGCTTGGGGGAGTTGATACGTCTTCGTCGTATCTACTTTTCCAAACACTTTTGCCCTTGTTTTGGACTCTAACTTGTATGATTTGAATGGAACTAACCCGGACTCAAACGATCAAATCTCTGTGTATAAGTGTCATCCCTGGATCGGTAATGCTGACACACACAGTACTTGAGGATTTATAACAGAGTTCAATCACACACTTATTACATCAAATGTCTCAGAAGAGAACTAAATACAATAATATGGCTTAAGGCCATTGATATGTCTCTGTTGTATCTACTTTTCCAAACACTTTTTCCCTTGTTTTGGACTCTAACTTGTATGATTTGAATGGAACTAACCCAGACTGACACTGTTTTTAGCAGAATTGCCATGATGTTGTTTTATGTGCAGAAAACAAAAGTTCTCGGAATGACCTGAAACTCCACGGAATATCTTACAATAAATAATAAAAAATCATCACCAAAGATGAAGAACAGGGGGCCCACACCCTGTCCATGAGGGTGGGGGGCGCCCCACCCTAGGGCGCGCCCCCTACCTCGTGGGCCCCCTGGAGACCTCCCGACTCCAACTCCAACTCTATATATCTGCTTTCGGGGAGAAAAAAATAGGAGAGAAGATTTCATCGCGTTTTATGATACGGAGCCGCCGCCAATCCCTAAAACCTCTCGGGAGGTTGGTCTAGAGTCTGTTCGGGGCTCCGGAGAGGGGGATTCGTCGCTGTCGTCATCATCAACCATCCTCCATCACCAATTTCCTGATGCTCACCGCCGTGCGTGAGTAATTCCATCGTAGGCTTGCTGGATGGTGATGGGTTGGATGAGATTTACCATGTAATCGAGTTACTTTTTGTTAGGGTTTGATCCCTAGTATCCACTATGTTCTGAGATTGATGTTGCTATGACTTTGCTATGCTTAATGCTTGTCAGTAGGGTCCGAGTGCCATGATTTTAGATCTGAACCTATTATGTTTTCATCAATATATGAGAGTTCTTGATCCTATCTTGCAAGTCTATAGTCACCTATTATGTGTTATGATCCGTTAACCCCGAAGTGACAATAATCGGGATACTCACCAGTGATGACCGTAGTTTGAGGAGTTCATGTATTCACTATGTGCTAATGCTTTGTTCCGGTTCTCTATGTAGTGCCCTCGATGCGGCTATATCTCCTATCTGTTGAAGCACGACTTAGAGGCATAACCGCATTGAAAGCAATGTCGCAAGTAAGGCAATCTTCATAGCATCCCATGTAAATAGATAAAAAAAGGGGAAGGTACATAGTTGGCTTACACTCGCCACATCAAACAAAGTACATAAATAGCATTACATCATCCAATCACTCATGGCCCAACTACGGTGCCAAAATAAAAGATCAACCCAACATGCAACACGGTCCTGATCGTCCCAACTGGGCACCACTACTGATCATCAAGGAAAGACACATAGTAACGGCGTGAGTCCTCGTCGAACTCCCACTTGAGCTCAAGCGCATCATCTGGAATGGAGTCATCAGGCCTTGCATCTGGTTTGGAAGTAATCTATGAGCCATAGGGACTCAGCAATCTCGCACCCTCGCGATCAAGACTATTTAAGCTTATAGGTAAGGCAAGGTAATATGTGGAGCTGCAGCAAGCGACTAGCATATATGGTGGCTAACCTGTTCGCAAAAGAGAGCAAGAAGAGAAGGCAAAGCATGAACGAATAACTAGAGAACAACCTGCGACAAGCATTACTCCAACACCGTGTTCACTACCTGGACTCCGCCGAGAAGAGACCATCACGGTAACTCACACAGTTGATTTATTTTAATTAAGTTAAGGTTCAAGTTATCTACAACCGGGCATTAACAAATTCCCATCTGCCCATAACCGCGGGCATGGCTTTCGAAAGTTCAAATCCCTGCAGGGGAGTCCCAACTTAGCCCATGACAAGCTCTCATGGTCAACGAAGGATATACCTTCTCCTGAGACATTTCGATCAGACTCGGTATCCCGGTTCTACAAGACATTTCAACAAGTTAAAACAAATCCAGCAACACCGCCCGAATGTGCCGACAAATCCCGATAGGAGCTGCACATATCTCGTTCTCAGGGCACACTCAGATTGTCTAAACTTCCGGTAGGCCAGCCCAGAGTTACCCCTGGTGGCCACCGGCGGCTGACGAGGTGGACCAACACTCAGAGGAGCACTAGCCCAGGGGGTTTAAATAAGATGATCCTCGGGCTCCAGAAACCCAAGGGAAAAAGAGGCTAGGTGGCAAATGGTAAAATCAAGGTTGGGCATTGCTGGAAGAGTTTTATTCAAGGCGAACTATCAAGGGGTTCCCATTATCACCCAACCGCGTAAGGAACGCAAAATCCGGGAACATAACACCGATATGACGGAAACTAGGGCGGCAACAGTGGAACAAAACACTAGGCAAAAGGCCGATCCATCCACCCTTTACAAAGTATATAGATGCATTAAGATAACAAGGCAATATTATGATATCCCAACAAGAAAATAATGTTCCAACAAGGAACGGCCTCCAATCTTCACCTGCAACTAGCAACGCTATAAGAAGGGGCTGAGCAATGCGGTAACATAGCCAAACAACAGTTTGCTAGGACATGGTGGGTTAGAGGTTTGACATGGCAATTTGGGAGGCATGATAAGCAAGTGGTAGGCATCGTAGCATAGGCATAGCAAAAGAGCGAGCATCTAGCAAAGCAAAGATAGAAGTGATTTCGAGGGTATGATCATCTTGCCTGCAAAGTTGTCAGAGTTGACTGGATCCTCGAAAGCAAACTCAACGGGCTCCTCGTTAGCAAACTCGTCTCCCGGCTCTACCCAAACAAGACAAACAAGCCAAAAGGACACAATCAACCACGTGCAAAGCTCAAACGACATGATGCAAACATGGTATGCTATGCGGGATGCGATATGTGATGCATATGCAAGATTTGACAAGGGATGAATGAACCTGTCCTCAACTTGGAAATCCAAGTGTGCCACTGGAAAGGTGAGGTGATTTTAGTTGAAATTGATATAAAGAACGCCGGAATCGGATGCACGGTTTGGAAATGGCAAGCAATTCAAATATGACAACGGTGTGCGATAAATAGCAAGTAGCCATCTAAATGTAACAAGTTAAACATGCTACAGCACCCAAACATGGCAACAAAATACATGGCAGGGATCCATTCATAATACTTAACAAAAGATGAACACTGAGCTACGGCCAATTCATCCATTAACAGGTTCAAACAAGCATGGCAAAAGTGCAATTGGTAAACAGGTTTCAGACTTTGTGAAATTAACACTTGTCTGGAATTTCAGATCAGGTAGCACACTTTGAAGCAAGAAAACTATATGCTACAGGAACTTAACATGGCAAAGCAAGGCATGGCATGGAGCTACTCAAAGAGCTTAACAAAAGTCCCTTAGTGACCTTGAGCCAAAAGGGATCAGAAAATACAATTGCAAGCTTGTGAACATGGCACAAACATAGTGAAAAACTGGAGCATGCGAATCAGATATCAAGTAGGCATGTTTACGAGCTCGATGCACTCACTACAGAGCAAGTCATGACAAACTAAGCATACACCCATCAAGAATAAACATTATACAAGTTAGACATGGCAAGAACAACAACATAGCATGCACGGATCAACTGCAACGTCCTCGGCAAAATCGCTAACAAGTAGACAATTTGTCTAGATTCACGAAATAGCAAAAGTAGAGCTCGATTGACTCAATCTACGGTGCTCCATAATTGCAAACAAATACATGGATGGATAGAGCACAACAAGATTAACAAAACATCCTTACTGATCATCCTCAAAAGAGGCACGGATCACTAGGAAACAACATGAACATATTGCATATTGATAAAAACAGATCAAGGACTTAGTGGAATTGCTAACTCCCTGAAATCAGCATTAACGAATGCACCACTTTGCAAGCTTGTGCTAGTCACGACACACATCACAAAAATACATGGGTTGCACCTCTGGAAAGATGGCAAAGCATATAACAAAACTCATGTAGAGCTCAGGGGCATATTATGCACACAATAATCATGGCAAAAATGACAAATAGCTATTTGGAGCAGCAGATCTGACAACTAACTCAAATAGCACTCTTCCAACAGCATTTCAGGCATCAAGATGAGCTCAAATGAAAATGATGCAATGAGATGAAATGATGTTCTCTCTGAGACGAACATTTTGATATGCTATAAGCCCAAAACCAATCTACCGATGCAAAGATACAACATGATGAAAAACACAAATTATTAGGGTTTCGGGAGGAAAGTCAACCGTCTGGATTTTAGATCCGAGATCCACTGTTCACGCACGGATAACGATGTTCTCCGGGAAGCTCGAGCTCGCCGGAGAAGGGGCCGGCCGGAACTTGGGGAGGCGGAGGCGGCGGAGGGCGTCGCCAGAGAAGGCGTGGCCGGGCGCGGTCGCCGGAGCCGGGAGCTCCTCTCCCTAGCGCGGGCGCCGGCGAGGACTTGTGGCGGCGGGGCGAGGTCTGGTGGCGACGGAGCGAGCTCCTGCCGGCGATGGCGCACCGGGCGGCGGCGGCCGAGGCCGAGGAAGACGGCGGTGGGTGCGGACCGGTCGAGGCAGGCGGAGGCGGGCGCGCGCGGGCCGGGAGGGCCCGCCCTGGGCTCTCCAGGCCGGCGATGTGGGGCGGCGCGTGGGCGAATGAGAGGCGGACACGTGGCGGCGGCGGCTGGGTCGGACGTGTCCGTCCCGAGCGGACGCGTCCGGCGGCGAGAGGTGGGGTGGCGACTAGGGTTTCACCCGTGATTTCGAATGGGGAGGTATTTATAGGCATAGAGGGAGCTAGGAGTGTCCAAATGAGGTGCGGTTTTCAGCCACGCGATTGTGATCGAACGCTCTAGATGATGGAGAGGGTTTTGGACCAAAATGAAGGGGTGTTGGGCTGCAACACACACGAGGCCTTCTTGGTCCCTCGGTTAACCGTTGGAGCATCAAACGAAGTCCAAATGGTACGAAACTTGACAGGCGGTCTACCGGTAGTAAACCAAGGCCGCTTGGCAAGTCTTGGTCCAATCTGGAAATGTTTAACCCCCCACACATGAAAGAAAGGTAGAAATGACCACCGGAGGAGAACGGAGCGCCGGAATGCAAAACGGACAACGGGGAAAATGCTCGGTTGCATGAGATGAACACGTATGCAAATGCAATGCACATGATGACATGATATGAGATGCATGACAACGACAACAACAACAAAACACGGAGGCAAAAACCCGAACCCGAGAAAATAAAATAACTTAACGCCGGAAATGGCAAGAGTTGGATTACATATTAGGTAAATAACATCCGGGGTGTTACAACACTCCACCACTACGTAAGGATCTCGTCCCAAGATCTAGGACTGGAAGAACGCCGGGTACTCAGAACGGAGTTGATCCTCGCGTTCCCAGGTGGCTTCACGGTCGGAATGGCGTGACCACTTGACTTTGAGGAATTTGATTGACTTATTGTGAGTCTTGCGTTCAGTCTCTTCAAGAATTGCAACGGGGTGCTCACGATAAGAGAAATCTTCTTGGACCTCAATGTCTTCGAAGTTGACGTTGCATTCAGGGGTCTTGAAGCACTTGCGGAGCTGAGAGACATGGAACATGTCATGCACATTTGCAAAGTTTGAAGGAAGCTCGAGTTGATAGGCGATATCGCCTCTCTTTCTGATGATCTTGAAAGGTCCCACGTATCTAGGGGCAAGCTTCCCTTTGACACCGAAGCGACGAGTACCTTTCATTGGAGAGAAGCGGAGGTAAACATGATCTCCGATCTCGAAAGCCAAATCACGGTGCTTACTATCATAGTAGCTCTTCTGGCGCGATTGCGCTGCTTTGAGGTTATCTCGAATGACTTTGCACATTTCCTCTGCCTCTGTGATTAAGTCATTTCCCAGAAGTTGACGTTCACCGGTTTTAGACCAGTTGAGAGGGGTACGGCACTTCCTGCCATACAAAATTTCAAATGGGGCCTTGCCCGAACTTGCTTGAAAACTGTTGTTGTAGGAGAATTCAGCATATGGAAGACAATCTTCCCACTTCATGCTGAAGGAGATCACACAAGCCCTGAGCATATCTTCAAGAATCTGGTTGACACGCTCGACTTGACCGCTAGTTTGAGGATGGAAAGTTGTACTGAAGCGGATGTTGGTGCCCATGGCCTTCTGAAAAGACTCCCAAAACTTGGAGGTAAAGATGTTGCCACGATCTGAAGAGATCACCTGTGGAATACCGTGCAGAGAGACAATCCGAGAGGTATACAGCTCCGCCAATTGAGCTGCAGTGATAGACTCTTTGATAGGCAGAAAGTGAGCCACTTTAGTGAGTTTCTCGATGACAACGAGTATAGCATCATTGCCACGCTTGGACTTTGGAAACCCAGTCACGAAGTCCATCCCAATGTGGTCAAACTTCCATTCTGGAATGGCAAGAGGTTGGAGGAGACCAGCTGGCCTTTGGTATTCTGCCTTCACTCTTCTGCAGACATCACACTCATTCACGAACTGAGCAATCTCGCGCTTCATTCGAGTCCACCAATAAGCCTGCTTGAGGTCCTGATACATCTTCGTGCTCCCAGGGTGGATGGAGAGGAGTGAATTCTGAGCCTCGTTCATGATAACCTTACGAAGATCACCGTTGGGCACAACAATACGATCCTCGAAGAAGAGAGTATCCTTGTCATCAAGGCGGTAGCACTTGTACTTGGGTTGGCTCTTGGCAATCCCAATCTTCACCTTCTTCACCATAGCATCAAGAAGTTGAGCCTCGCGAATCTGGTCTTCCAAGGTAGGAGAGACTTGAAGGTTGGCGAGGAAACCTTGAGGAACAACTTGCAGATTGAGTTTGTGGAAAGCTTCACAAAGCTTGGGTTGATAAGGCTTGAGAATCAGACTGTTGCAATAAGCCTTCCTGCTCAAAGCGTCAGCAATCACATTAGCCTTGCCTGGATTATACTCGATACTCGGATTATACTCTTGAATCATTTCGACCCATCGAGTCTGCCTGAGGTTGAGATTAGGCTGAGTGAAGATGTACTTGAGACTCTTGTGGTCAGTGAAGATGTCCACTTTTCTTCCCAATAAGAGATGTCTCCAAGTCAAAAGAGCATGCACAACTGCCGCCAACTTGAGGTCATGAGTGGGGTAGTTCTTCTCGTTGGGCTTCAACTGGCGAGAGGTATAGGCCACAACTTTCTTCTCTTGCATCAACACTGCACCAAGACCTTGGAGAGAGGCATCGCAGAAGACCTCGAACGGTTTGGATTCATCAGGAGGAGTCGGAACTGGAGCAGTGACCAATTTCTCTTTCAAAGTGTTGAAAGCGATGTCACATTCCAGAGACCAAACGTACTTGACGTGCTTCTGGAGAAGGTTTGAAAGAGGCTTCACGATCTTAGAAAAGTTCTCAACGAATCTTCGACAGTAGCTTGCGAGACTGAGGAAGCTACGGAGTTGCTTCACGTTCTGAGGTGGTTCCCAATTCACAATTGCAGACACCTTCTCAAGATTCACCACAATGCCCTTGGCAGAGATGATATGCCCAAGATAAAGGACCTCATCGAGCCAAAATTCGCACTTTGAGAACTTGGCGTAGAACTGGTGTTCCCTGAGCTTATCGAGTACCAAACGCAAGTGCTTGGCATGATCTTCCTTATTCTTCGAAAAGACCAGAATGTCGTCGAGATAGACCAAAACAAAGTCATTTGTGTAGGCGTTGGAGATGAAGTTCATCATGCGAGAGAAAGTCGGAGGAGCGTTGACGAGGCCAAAAGACATGACAGTGTATTCATATGAACCATAGCTTGTCCTGAAAGCCGTCTTGGGAATATCTTGCTCACGGATTTGAATCTGGTGATAACCCATACGGAGATCAAGCTTGGAGAATACTTGGGCACCTTTGAGTTGTTCGAACAGCTTGTTGATGTTGGGAAGTGGGTATTTGTTCTTCGTAGTCTTCTTGTTCAATGGATGGTAGTCAACACAAAGTCGGTCCGTTCCATCCTTCTTCTTCACAAAGAGTACTCCACAACCCCACGGAGAGGAACTAGGTCGGATGAGGCCCATTCGCTCTTGAATATCTAGTTGCTTCTTCAGCTCCTTCAACTCTTCAGGTCCGAGCTTGTAAGGACGCTTGCAAACCGGTTCCGTGCCAGGCTCAAGATCGATGACGAATTCAACTGGCTGGTGCGGAGGCATTCCTGGAAGCTCTTCTGGAAAGACGTCTTGATATTCGCAAATGACTGGAATTTGAGAGATGGCATCCAGTTCACCCTTCTCATTAAGAGAAAACATACGGATTGTATTATCCCGAGCGGCAAAGACAATTACATCCTCAGACGAATGAGTCAATTGAATCTGCCTGGCTGCACAATCAAGCTGATCCTTGTGCTTAGAAAGCCAATCCATCCCGAGAATAAGATCAATATCCGAGTCACCAAGAATCATTGGAGAAGCCAGAAACTTGAAATCACCCATCGAGATAGAAATATCTGGAATCTCGTAGTTAGCGAGCAAACATCTACCCGGAGAGACAACTGCTAACTGTTTATGAATAACTTGAGCATACCACCCATGCTTAGATGCAAAAGGTCTCGAGATGAAACAATGCGATGCACCAGTTTCAAAAAGTACTTTTGCAGGAACATCGTTAACAGGAAGGTTACCCATGATGACATCTGACGAGTCCTCTGCCTAAGCTGCATTCACCATGTTGACCTTGGCGTACTTGGGGTTATGCTTGACCACAGCTGTACTTGCCGATCTCACAGGAGGAGGAGGAGGGAGACACCTCTGATTGAAGCATTTGTTGGCATAGTGACCCTTCAGTTGGCACTTGTTGCACGTGACCTCTGAAAGCGGACGGTGATACGGAGCACTCGATCTTGGAGCTTGAGACGAAGTCTTGTTCTGAAAGCCAGGGTTGGGTGGGTGGGAAGATCCACTGCCACCTTTGCTCTTCTGCTGATACGGCTGCCGGAACGGAGGAGGAGGAAGCCAATACTTCTGCTGCTTGGCCACTTGAGTAGAGGAAGAATGAGTAGCATCTCTGACTCGCTTCTTGGAAGCATCACACTTCAGCGGAGCAGCCTCTTGCTTCAATGCCATCTTGTAGAAATCATCGTACCTCAAGGGCTCAAAGAGAACAAGAGCTAGCTGAATTTCTTCTCTGAGACCACCCCTGAACTGGTATATCATGCTCTTCTCGTCAGGGACGTCCTACTTAGCAAAACGGGCGAGCTTTTGAAACAACTTGTTGTAGTCATAGAAAGACAAAGAGCCTTGCTTCAGGTTGCGGAATTCCTCACACTTGCTTTCAACCACGCTCTGAGGTATATGATGAGCTTTGAAGTCTTGACGGAATTCATCCCAGGTAATCACACGGCCTCCTTTCGAATCCTTGTACTGCTGGAACCACTCTGCAGCTTGGTCTTTGAGTTGGAAGGAAGCGAACTTGACAAAGTCCTCAGGCCTGACGTTACTGCACTCGAAATGCTTGCACAAGTCCACAAGCCAATCGTCAGCATCAGTTGCCTCAACACAATTGCTGAAGGTCTTTGGCTGGTTCGCAAGGAACTGGTTGAGTGTAGCAAAGTGATTTTGATTGTTGCCTTGGTTGCCTTGGTTCGCTTGATTGCGCTCTTGAACAATTTGCATGATCAACTGCGTGTTTGCATTTGTAGCAGCCATCACAGCTTGCCATGCCTCCGGAGGAGGTGGAGGTGGCGGTGGATCCTGATTCTGATTCTGATTGCTGCTCTTAGCGGGAGCCATCCTGAAGAGGGTGACATCCGTTAGCACATTGACAGATAAAATTGAAGCTGAATCAAGCGGGTTGAAATTACAACATATAGTCTTCACATCCGAACATAAGAACAAATGCATTCCACTTGAAATGGTCACATATCCATAAATTGAGAAGCCACTTAGAATTTAGGTAGAGGAATAAATCAACAAGGTACGGATCAAGAACGAATACTCGGTAAGAAATCCCAATCTCAAACCAAATATCCGTGGAAGAAGAGCTAGAGCTACAAGAATTTCCACCTATGAAACTCCCGAACCTTTCCGTTTATGCAATCAGGTGTTGGGGATACAGGGGAAGCATAATATCTCACCCAAATCTAGCAAATCCTACATCCAGCTGTATCCATCCTTCAACACATAACCGAGAAAGACTTCGGAAACCATCTACCTCAACCTTCGAAAAGCATCCGTTATACAAGTTATGGCAATACTCCCGAACTCCCGCCCCAGTACTGGGTGGCGTCGAGGTTATCTCACCAACAACTGCATAAAAGAGATTTTTGATGTCGGTGTACTAAACTCAGGTATTCCAGAACTGCAATGATAAAATTGTGACGACAACACCTCGGAGCTCAACTCCCCGGGACACTACCACAACCCCTAAATGACAGGAGGCACCAAGAACAATGTTCTTGTCACAAATCCATCGGAACGATTCCAAGATACCCGCGTGATCCTAAAAAAAATTAGTGAAATTTGAGAAGAGAAGAGTTAAAACACTACGTCAGGATGCCTTACCAGAGTGATGAGGAGACTGGGGAGTAAAAAAGAATTCCTAAACTCTCCGATATATAATTCCTAAATGACTCAAAACATTTTTCTAGACTCAACAACGGCTGCTAAAAACGATCAAGCAGTGGGGGCTCCTAAGGTCGGGGAAGGCTCTGATTACCAACTTGTAACGCCCTCGATGCGGCTATATCTCCTACGTGTCGAAGCACGACTTAGAGGCATAACTGCATTGAAAGCAATGTCGCAAGTAAGGCAATCTTCACAACATCCCATGTAAATAGATAAAAAAGGGGAAGGTACATAGTTGGCTTACACTCGCCACGTCAAACAAAGTACATAAATAGCATTACATCATCCAATCACTCATGGCCCGACTACCGTGCCAAATAAAAGATCAACCCAACATGCGACACGGTCCCGATCGTCCCAACTGGGCACCACTACTGATCATCAGGGAAAGACACATAGTAACGGCGTGAGTCCTCGCCGAACTCCCACTTGAGCTCAAGCGCGTCATCTGGAACGGAGTCATCAGGCCCTGCATCTAGTTTGGAAGTAATCTGTGAGCCACAGGGACTCAGCAATCTCGCACCCTCGCGATCAAGACTATTTAAGTTTATAGGTAAGGCAAGGTAATATGTGGAGCTGCAGCAAGCGACTAGCATATATGGTGGCTAACCTGTTCGCAAAAGAGAGCGAGAAGAGAAGGCAAAGCATGAACGAATAACTAGAGAACATCCTGCGACAAGCATTACTCCAACACCGTGTTCACTTCCCGGACTCCGTCGAGAAGAGACCATCACGGTAACTCACACAGTTGATTCATTTTAATTAAGTTAAGGTTCAAGTTATCTACAACCGGACATTAACAAATTCCCATCTTCCCATAACCGCAGGCACGGCTTTTGAAAGTTCAAATCCCTGCAGGGGAGTCCCAACTTAGCCCATGACAGGCTCTCACGGTCAACGAAGGATATACCTTCTCCCGAGACATTCCGATCAGACTCGGTATCCCGGTTCTACAAGACATTTCGACAAGTTAAAACAAATCCAGCAACACCGTCCAAATGTGCCGACAAATCCCGATAGGAGCTGCACATATCTCGTTCTCAGGGCACACTTAGATTGTCTAAACTTCAGGTAGGCCAGCCCAGAGTTGCCCCTGGTGGCCACCGGTGGCTGACGAGGTGGACCAACACTCAGAGGAGCACTGGCCCGGGGGGGTTTAAATAAGATGACCCTCGGGCTCCGGAAACCCAAGGGAAAAAGAGGCTAGGTGGAAAATGTTAAAACCAAGGTTGGGCATTGCTGGAAGAGTTCTATTCAAGGCGAACTATCAAGGGGTTCCATTATCACCCAACCGCATAAGGAACGCAAAATCCGGGAACATAACACCGATATGACGGAAACTAGGGCGGCAACAGTGGAACAAAACACTAGGCAAAAGGCCGAGCCTTCCACCCTTTACCAAGTATATAGATGCATTAAGATAACAAGGCAATATAATGATATCCCAACAAGAAAATAATGTTCCAACAAGGAACGGCCTCCAATCTTCACCTGCAACTAGCAACGCTATAAGAAGGGGCCGAGCAATGTGGTAACATAGCCAAACAACGGTTTGCTAGGACATGGTGGGTTAGAGGTTTGACATGGCAATTTGGGAGGCATGATAAGCAAGTGGTAGGCATCGTAGCATAGGCATAGCAAAAGAGCGAGCATCTAGCAAAGCAAAGATAGAAGTGATTTCGAGGGTATGATCATCTTGCCTGCAAAGTTGTCAGAGTTGACTGGATCCTCGAAAGCAAACTCAACAGGCTCCTCATTAGCAAACTCGTCTCCCGGCTCTACCCAAACAAGACAAACAAGCCAAAAGGACACAATCAACCACGTGCAAAGCTCAAACGACATGATGCAAACATGGTATGCTATGCGGGATGCGATATGTGATGTATATGCAAGATTTGACAAGGGATGAATGAACCTGGCCTCAACATGGAAATCCAAGTGTGCCACTGGAAAGGTGAGGTGATTTCGGTTGAAATCGATATAAAGAACGCCGGAATCGGATGCACGGTTTGGAAATGGCAAGCAATTCAAATATGACAATGGTCTGCAATAAACATCAAGTAGTCATCTAAATGTAACAAGTTAAACATGCTACAGCACCCAAATATGGCAACAAAATACATGGCAGGGATCCATTCATAATACTTAACAAAAGATGAACACTGAGCTACGGCCAATTCATCCATTAACAGGTTCAAACAAGCATGGCAAAAGTGCAATTGGTAAACAGGTTTCAGACTTTGTGAAATTAACACTTGTCTAGAATTTCAGATCAGGTAGCACACTTTGAAGCAAGAAAACTATATGCTACAGGAACTTAACATGGCAAAGCAAGGCGTGTCATGGAGCTACTCAAAGAGCTTAACAAAAGTCCCTTAGTGACCTTGAGCCAAAAGGGATCAGAAAATACAATTGCAAGCATGTGAACATGGCAAAAACATAAATCAGATCACAGACTTAGTGAAAAACTGGAGGATGCGAATCAGATATCAAGTAGGCATGTTTACGAGCTCGATGCACTCACTACAGAGCAAGTCATGACAAAATAAGCATACACCCATCAAGAATAAACATTATACAAGCTAGACATGGCAAGAACAACAGCATAGCATGCATGCATCAACTACAACATCCTCGGCAAAATCGCTAACAAGTAGACAATCTGCCCAGATTCACGAAATAGCAAAAGTAGAGCTCGATTGAATCAATCTAGGGTGCTCCATAATTACAAACAAAGACATGGATGGATAGAGCACTACAAGATTAACAAAACATCCTTACTGATCATCCTCAAAAGAGGCACGGACCACTAGGAAACAACATGAACATATGGCATATTGATAAAAACAGATCAAGGACTTAGTGGAATTGCTAAGTCCCTGAAATCAGCATTAACGAATGCACCACTTTGCAAGCTTGTGCTAGTCACCACACACATCACAAAAATACATGGGTTGCACCTCTGGAAAGATGGCAAAGCATATAACAAAACTCATGTAGCGCTCGGGGGCATATCATGCACACAATAATCATGGAAAAAATGACAAATAGCTATTTGGAGCAGCAGATCTGATAACTAACTCAAATAGCACTCTTCCAACAGCATTTCGGGCATCAAGATGAGCTCAAATGAAAATGATGCAATGAGATTTAATGATGTGCTCTCTGAGACGAACATTTTGATATGCTATATGCCCAAAACGGATCTACGGGTGCAAAGATACAACATGATGAAAAACGCAAATTATTAGGGTTTCGGGAGGAAAGTCAACCGTCCGGATTTTAGATCTGAGATCCACTGTTCACGCGCGGATAACGATGTTCGCCGGGAAGCTCGAGCTCGCTGGAGAAGGGGCCGGCCGGAACTTGGGGAGGCGGAGGCGGCGGAGGGCGTCGCCGGAGAAGGCGCGGCCGGGCGCGGTTGCCAGAGCCGGGAGCTCCTCTCCCTGGCGCGGGTGCCGGCGAGGACTTGTGGCGGAGGGGCGAGGTCCGGTGGCAGTGGAGCGAGCTCCTGCCGGCGATGGCGCGCCGGGCGGCAGCGGCCGGGGCCGAGGAAGACGGCGGCGGGCGCGGACCGGTCGAGGCAGGCGGAGGCGGGCGCGCGCGGGCCGGGAGGGCCCACCCTGGGCTCTCCGGGTCGGCAATGCGGGGCGGCGCGCGGGCGAATGAGAGGCGGACACGTGGCGGCGGCGGCTGGGTCAGACGTGTCCGGCCCGAGCGGACGCGTTCGGCGGCGAGAGGTGGGAGGCGACTAGGGTTTCACCCGTGATTTCGAATGGGGGAGGTATTTATAGGCATAGAGGGAGCTAGGAGTGTCCAAATGAGGTGCGGTTTTCGGCCACGCGATCGTGATCGAACGCTCTAGATGATGGAGAGGGTTTTGGTGGGTTTTGGACCAAAATGGAGGGGTGTTGGGCTGCAACACACACGAGGTCTTCTCGGTCCCTCAGTTAACTGTTGGAGCATCAAACGAAGTCCAAATGGTACGAAACTTGACAGGCGGTCTACCGGTAGTAAACCAAGGCCGCTTGGCAAGTATCAGTCCAATCCGGAAATGTTTAACCCCCCACACATGAAAGAAAGGTAGAAATGACCACTGGAGGAGAACGGAGCGCCGGAATGCAAAACGGACAACGGGGAAAATGCTCGGTTGCATGATACGAACATGTATGCAAATGCAATGCACATGATGACATGATATGAGATGCATGACAACGACAACAAAACACGGAGACAAAAACCCGAACCCGAGAAAATAAAATAACTTAACGCCGGAAACGGCAACAGTTGGATTACATATTAGGTAAATAACATCCGGGGTGTTACACTCTATTAAAAGGAGGCCTTAATATCCCTTAGTTTCCATTAGGACCCCGCTGCCACGGGAGGGTAGGACAAAAGATGTCATGCAAGTTCTTTTCCATAAGCACGTATGACTATATTCGGAATACATGCCTACATTACATTGATGAATTGGAGCTAGTTCTGTGTCACCCTATGTTATGACTGTTACATGATGAACCACATCGAGCATAATTATCCATCACTGATCCGATGCCTACGAGCTTTCCATATACTGGTTTACGCTTATTTACTTTCCCGTTGCTATTGTTACAATCACTACACAATACCAAAAATATTATTTTGCTTTCATTACTCTTTTATTACCGTTACCACCACTATCATATTACTTTGCTACTAAACACTTTGCTGCAGATACTAAGTTTCCAGGTGTGTTGAATTGACAACTCAGCTGCTAATACTTGAGAATATTCTTTGGCTCCCCTTGTGTCGAATCAATAAATTTGGGTTGAATACTCTACCCTCGAAAGTTGTTGCGATCCCCTATACTTGTGGGTTATCAGCCATCTAAATAAGATAACAACGGAAGCTTCGATGGAAAATGAGTTCATCAACTCCAACGGCATAGCTGAGTGCACGACAACGACCTAGCGCACCTTACTCTTCGTTTGAAAACTCTGCAACATAATACGTTGCAGCCTGTGTAGGTCAGCACATGGAATATGCTGGAAAAATAACACTACAGAGCAATGAACATATAACAACTATAACTATATGCATATTTGGCTGGTGGAGGCTCTTTGGTTGTTTTGCAGAAAGCTAGTTTTTCCCTACAACAAAGGAATAGATTTTATTTAACTACAAAGTTTGTTGAAAACATTGAGAAGGTTCCTCCAACTCAATCCCAAATTAAATAATAATCAACCCAACAAATTAATTAAATAGAGTGATGAGATCAAATCAATAATTCAAGTACCACATACTCAAGAAGTCCATAACCGGGGACACGGCTAACTATGATTAGTTTATACACTCTGGAGAGGTTTGCGCACTTTTTCCCACAAGACTTGATCTCCTCCTTTGGATTTCTCGGACTACATGGTGTTTGAGAAATGGATGACCAAGACATAGTCTTTCCGAAGCATTAACTCTTTACTCTGGGTAGACACTACCACCTACATCCCCTACATCTGCTAGCCTACCACAGAAAGAGGTCACACAACATATTCAACTATGCGAGAGCCCATATTGGCTTGTGGCTACACACGGAAGTTTCCAGCATGAATAATCTTATGATCCCTTTGAGTCTGGGTGGCAAACCGTAGGATGATCACATGGGTACTCCGGGATATCCCAGGATAACGCTAGATTGCTCCAGGTGCCCAGACAACCATTGGGTGCTCCAGAGTGCCTCAACCAATCCACCTAGATGTGTATTAAATTAGCCACCTTAAGTTTAACCATTAATTAAAACTCTCACATCTGTCATGGATCACTCAAACCAAACCATGTCTACGAGCATAGCATAGTAGTATAAGCATAATGTAGAAGTAACTCCCAGGGTTTGAAAATAAAGGCAATAGGTACTACATCCTCACTACTTCCCAGTACCCACAAACATTCAAGTCCTAACCATGCAGTGTTTGAGGATTGAACTAATGCATAAAAACTGGGTAATAAGGGGTATGATCAAAGTGTTACTTGCCTTGCCGATGATCTGAAAACCCTAGTGACTCGTAGTAGCATGCTTCACACTCCGGAAACTCTATCGTGAACAAACAATAGCATACATAAGCAATCAAGCATAAGATGCAAGGGTAAAACTCAGATGAAAATATCCAAACTGAAAGTTCAACTGAAGAGCTTCGATTCGCAAAAAGAATCAATCAAATCGAAGCTATGAAACTCAAAGTACGATCAAAAGAAGTTTGAATTAAAATATGCTTGATACCAAATTTTAAATTATCAAAACCATGTTCAAGTTGATTATCTGGAAAGAGGGGAACAAGATGAAGATCTTGGCGTTGGTTTCACTGGATTTGGACAGGCGAGCAAAAAGTTGCGAGGGTTTGAAGATCAGGGACTGATCTGTGATAAAAGTAATCGCAGATAGGTCCCTAGCTGAAAATAAAATAAAAAGAAAAACCCTAACGAACGAAAGTTCACTATGAAACCCTAATGAACGAAAACGTTCGCTACTGAGTACTAACGGACGAACGTCCGCAAATTAAAACCGAATGTAAAAACCGAGAAAAACCTTAACCCTAAAAATAAACCGATCTAAACCGAAGAACCGAAAAAACCAAAACGAACCGGCGAATCAGGCGGTTTTATACCGGTTCACGACATCGGTGGGGTCAACGGCGGCGGCGGGACTGCGGCGAGGCGGCGCGGTGGTAGCGGCACGGGGCGGCGACGGCGATGCGGGTGCGGCGGCGGTGGCAACAGCAGACGACGGCAAGCGTGGGCGGCAGGCTGCTGTGGCAAGCGGGCGGCAGCGGCTGCGATCGGGCGGGGTGGCGAGGTGGTGACGGGGTCGGCGGGCTTTAAAGGCCGAGGAGCGGTTGCGGCTTGCGGGAGGGGGCACCGCGGCGGAGTCCGGCTCGGACTCGAGCTCTGGCGGCGGCGCGGACTCCCCGCGCGGGAGGAAGGTGGCGGCGATGTGGGCTTCGGCCTGCTCGTCTGGGCCTTTGGCCTAGTCGGGCGGGAAGTTTTTTTTAAAATAAAATTTCGCCCGAAGAAAAATCTTCATAAAATATAAAAAAAATCTAAAAATTACCATAAATTATTTTCGCCGTCTAAACCTAATATTAGAACAAAGTGAACATATTTTTGGCCTAAAAATGCAATTTTAAAAAATGCATATTTTTCTAATTCAAATAAAATAGCAAATAAAATATAAATTTGGTTTTAAAATTTCTTCTCCAATATTCCTCTCTTTTGAAGAAGTCATATTATCTTCTCTCTTTTATTTTAAATATTGGAAATAATTGGAGAAAATTTATTAAAATCAAATTTATCCTCTTTTCAAATTTGATAAATTCAAATATGAAAATTTGTGAAATCCCCAAATCTCTCCTTGGGTCCTTGAGTTGCTTAAGATTTCTAGGATCACAACCAAATATGCAAATAAAATATGATATTGCATATGATGACCTATGTATAACATCCAAATTGAAAATTGGGTTGTTACACTGGCTAATAGGCTTAGAAAGATTTGGCCAGAGGTTATTTCCCTAGCACAAAGTGCATTTGTCCCAGGCAGATTGATTACTAATAATGTGTTGGTAGCATACGAGAGCTTTCATACTATCAAAAATAAGACCCATGGGTCTAATGGCTTTTGTGCAGTGAAGTTAGATATGATGAAAGCATATGACAGAGTTGAATGGGGTTTCCTGAAGCAAATGATGACAAAGATGTGTTTTGGTGCTCAATGGGTGGATTTGATTATGGAATGTGTGTCTTTAGTCAGCTAATGAGTAAGTTTTAATGATACCGTGTCTGAAGAAGTTTGCCCACGAGAGGATTGAGACAGGGGGACCCTTGTCCCTGTATCTTTTCTTGTTATGTTTAGAAGGCCTATTTAGCTTGCTTGCTTATGAGGAGGAAATAGGGGGAATTGGGAGCATCTGTGTGCGCTTAAATTCCCCCTCTATTTCTCACCTACTATTTGCAGATGATTCCTTGATCCTGATGAGGAAAAATTCAAATACTTCGAAAAGGGTATTGGATACATATTGTGGTAGCTCTGGTCAGCTGGTGAGCACAACTAAATCCAGTGCTTTCTTTAGCCCTAACACTAGTGTCATTGTCTGGGATGATGTCTGTAGGGAGTTCAAAACTCTAACAGAAGCTCTTCCACATATATATCTTGGTCCACCTACCATGGTTGGGGTGGATAGGAGTGATTGCTTTCGACATCTTGTTGACACGGTGTGGCAGAGATTAAACAGTTGGAAGGAAAAGGTGTTGTCAATGCAAGGAAAGGAGATTTTCTAAAAAAAATCTGTAGCTCAAGCAATGCCTTCTTATGTCGTGTTAGTGTTTAAATTACCAGAAGGACCTTGCAAATCCATTACCGATGAAATATCTGGCTTTGGGTGGAGATATGGTGAAGATAGAGAAAAAATGCATTTGTTTGCATGATGGAAGATGTGCGTTTCAAAGAAGAAAGGTGGTATGGGGTTTAAGGACCTTCACAATTTCAATCTTGCTATGTTTTATTGACCGGTTAATCTTGGGATGTTAGCAAAACAATGTTTGATGACTACTCCAAAACCCAGATTCTCTGTGTGCACATATGTTTACTGAAAAATACAACCCTGATGGCGATATACTTAAGGCCGGACCAAGGAAATGGCCCCCCTTTACTTGGTAAAGCATTGTCTCAAACATCCAAACTTTTAAGAGAGAGTGTATATGGAGAGTTGGCTCGGGCTCTCAGATAATCTGGCAAGATCCTTAGATCCCGTCAAGTGAAACGAGAAGAATGATCAATCAATGGGGAGGAATTATGTTGTCAAAGGTTGAGGAAATTATTGATCCACATTCCTGACGGTGTGGATAAAGAATTGATTATGTTAGTTTTCTCCCCTATCGATGTAGCTCGGATCTTGAAAATTCCCCTTCGTGTACAAGCTATTGAAGATTTTATTTCATGGAACTATGCTAGATATGGTACTTTATCCGTTCGATCGACCTATCACACTGAATTCGATCATCAGTTTGGGCATCGCTTGGTGTGGTTTGATGGTCAGGGAAGTGTTCAGTTAATCTCTATTTGGAAATAAGTGTGGCAACTACGAGTCCCGGGAAAAGTCGAGCATGTTGGTTGGAAGGTGTTGAGAGGAGTTCTTCCATGTTCTGGAGTTCTCGTACAAAGATACATACCTCTAATAACCCAATATCTGATATGCAAGAGAGGAATGGAAGATACCCAACAATGTTTTTTTACTTGCCCGCGTGCAATGGAGGTTTGGACGTTGCTTAGTTTGAATGAAGTGATTTAGAAGGTTGTTATTGAAGATCGATGGGGTTCTGTTACGATTGAAGTTCTTATGAGACAAAATGCAAAGGCTGAATATTTGCCACTGGTAGAACTGATCATTATGGCAACTTGGTACATATGGTGGCAACGTCGTCGGTGCGTCAAGGGCGATACCATCCAGAACCCGGTATGAACTGTTACATTGACTAAGGTAATTGCTCCTAATTTTGTTAGAGCTTGTACTCCAAATCAGCCGGTTAGAAAGAAGAAACATATGTGGAAGAAGCCGACGACAGGAGTGGTGAAAATCAACGTAGAAGCATCATTTTATGATGATACTATAACGGGAGCCACTGGTGTTGTTGCGCGGGATGAGCATGGTAAATTTAGGCTGCTCCCAATGGACCGGTACTTAGATGGGGTGCTAAGCATATTAAATAGCTTAGCAACCAAACTCCCCAATGCATAGATGCTTAGCTTCTTGTAGCTAAGCTCCCTTCATTTAATGATTTAGCTACTAAACTCCCTCATGCATTGGTGAGTTTGCTTCATTTAAATGTTTTGCCTAGGTTCGTGTGCTTGGCATTGGTTCTTTCTGGGGTCACCAAACCCATCTCTCTCCTCTTAATTGCCTTGCCACATCAGATTTTTCGTCTATATGGCATGCTTAGCACCCGTACAAGGTGGAGCATTGGGAGGGGCCTTATAGCAGCTTCAACATGGTACATGCCTCATATCAGTGATGTGGATTCAGCGGGAGACTATTGGTATTCGGAACGGATTTCTCTTGGCAGTAATGTTGGCTGTAGTCGAGTGTTTATCGAGTGTGATAGCACCTTTGCGGTTGAAGCAGTTGTTTAAGATGAAGCATACCTAGGGTCTGAGCTTCCAATTATCATGGAATGCAAACACTTGTTGTCTAAATTAGTACATCGTTTGGTCACTGCTTCAGAGAGGCTAATGAAGTAGCTAATAGCCTTGCAAAAATTGTTCTAGTACTAGATCGTTATTAGGCTTTTGGGATTCAAATGTCCCTGGTTTTATTTCTCCAATTCTAGTAAATGGTGTAGCCATTATATGAGGAATAAAATCTGGTAATTATAAAAAGAATAAAACTATAAGGGAGGGGGTTTGCGTCTGAGCACTAATATGTATTTCTTTACACCACAAAAGAACTAATATGTATCCCTTATATTAAGAGACATATGGAGCCGTCGCCTAGCATATGGGCTCAGCTGGCCCATTGGCACACACCATGGATCCCTAGCTTCAAGCATACATGGAGGATCATCTAAAGGAAGGAACTTGCATGTCAAGCCGAGGACTCCAAAGCCAAACTCATGTGTCCGAGGAAGATTGTCGTCCCCGACATCGAAGACCAGTTTAGGGGCTACTGGTGGTGTCCTGGACTATGGGCTACCAACCTAGTTGGCCCACAATTCATGGGCCGAGGTTACGACCAACCGTTCTTACAAGGAAGCACTCCGGAGGCCTCGCACTTCGGCGTGATCAAGGTAGACTTCGCCAAAGACTTGAAGTGTACTCCAAAGACTGTGTTGGCCGCCGGCATGTGTATCCCTAGATTGGCAACCGACCATGTGTAACCCTAGGTACCTCAAGTGGCTATATAAAATGAGGGGTTTAGTCCGTAGAGACCACGGTCATAATTACAACCATCTGGCCTTAGGGTTAGAACACAACGATCTCAAGGTAGATCAAGCTTGTACTCGATACATCATCATCAATACAATCAAAGTAGGACGTAGGGTATTACCTCTTCGAGAGGGTCCGAACCTGGGTAAATATTGTCCCTCTTCGTCTCCTGTTACCCTTAGATGCGAGATCCATAGTGTGACGCCCCCGATTTAATCGTACACTAATCATGCACGCAAATGTGTACGATCAAGATCAGGGACTCACGGGAAGATATCACAACACAACTCTACAAATAAAATAAGTCATACAAGCATCATAATACAAGCCAGGGGCCTCGAGGGCTCGAATACAAGTGCTCGATCATAGACGAGTCAGCGGAAGCAACAATATCTGAGTACAGACATAAGTTAAACAAGTTGCCATAAGATGGCTAGCACAAACTGGGATACAGATCGAAAGAGGCGCAGGCCTCCTGCCTGGGATCCTCCTAAACTACTCCCGGTCATCATCAGCGGGCAGCACGTAGTAGTAGGCACCTCCAGTGTAGTAGGGGTCATCGTCGACGGTGACGTCTGGCTCCCGGACTCCAGCATCTGGTTGCGACAACCAGATAGAAAGGAAAGGGGAAAAAAAGGGGGGAGAAAGCAACCGTGAGTACTCATCCAAAGTACTCGCAAGCAAGGAACTAAACTACATATGCATGGGTATATGTGTAAGGAGGCCATATCAGTGGACTGAACTGCAGAAAGCCAGAATAAGAGGGGGATAGCTAGTCCTATCGAAGACTATGCTTCTGGCAGCCTCCGCCTTGCAGCATGTAGAAGAGAGTAGATGGAAGTCCTCCATGTAGCATCTCCAAGTAACATCTCCAAGTAGCATCTCGAGTAGCATAATCCTACCCGGCGATCCTCTCCTCGTCGCCCTGCGGAAAAGCTATCACCGGGTTGTATCTGGCACTTGGAAGGGTGTGTTTTATTAAGTATCCGGTTCTAGTTGTCATAAGGTCAAGGTACAACTCCAAGTCGTCCTGTTACCGAAGATCACGGCTATTCGAATAGATTAACTTCCCTGCAGGGGTGCACCACATAGCCCAACACGCTTGATCCCATTTGGCCGGACACACTTTCCTGGGTCATGCCCGGCCTCGGAAGATCAACACGTCGCAGCCCCACCTAGGCAAAACAGAGAGGCCAGCACGCCGGTCTAAACCTAAGCGCGCAGGGGTCTGGGCCCATCGCCCTGAGCACACCTGCACGTTGCGAGGGCGGCCGAAAGCAGACCTAGCCTAGTGGCGTTCCAGTCCAATTCGGCGCGCGCCGCTCCGTCGCTAACGTCTGAAGTGCTTCGGCTGATACCACGACGTCGGGATACCCATAACTACTCCCACGTAGATGGTTAGTGCGTATAGGCTCGTAGCCAGACTCAGATCAAATACCAAGATCTCGTTAAGCGTGTTAAGTATCCGCGAACGCCGAACAGGGCCAGGCCCACCTGTCTCCTAGGTGGTCTCAACCTGCCCTGTCGCTCCGCCACAAAAGATCCACACAGAGGGCCGTCGGGACAAAGGTCCTTTCAGCCCCCAATCCGTGAATCACTCGCGGGTACTCTTCGAGCTGACCCGACTTTAGTCACCATCTGTATAGTATGTATGTATGTATGATAAATACCCGTGATCACCTCCCGAGTGATCACGGCCCAATAGTATAGCAAGGCAGACTGACAAGAATGTAGGGCCAATGATGATAAACTAGCATCCTATACTAAGCATTTAGGATTGCAGGTAAGGTATCAACAGGTGTAGCAACAATGTCAGGCTATGCATCAGAATAGGATCAACGGAAAGCAGTAACATGCTACACTACCCTAATGCAAGCAGTATAGAGAAGAATAGGCGATATCTGGTGATCAAGGGGGGGGCTTGCCTGGTTGCTCTGGCAAGAGAGAGGGGTTGTCAACTCCGTAGTCGAACTGGGCAGCAGCAGCGTCGGTCTCGTAGTCTACCGGAGAGAAGAGGGGGAAGAAACAATGAATACCAAGTAAACAGATGCATATCGATGCATGACATGTCAAGAAGCGATGCTAGGCGTGCCCTAACGTGGTATAAGGTGGTACTGGTCAAGGGGGAATCATCCGGGAAAGTATTCCCGGTGTTTCGTGTTTTCGGGCAGAGGAGCCGGAGGGGGAAAGTTGCGGGTTCGATAGGTTAGGGGGGTGTGGTGGACGAACGGACTGCGTATCCGGAATCGTCTCGTCGTTCTGAGCAACTTTCATGTTGAAAATATTTTAATCCGGATTACGGATTAAAAGATATGATTTTTAAAAGATTTTATTAATTTCAGGAATTTAATTAATTATTTAATTAATTTCGAAAATGCTTTTATGACATCAGCATGATGTCATGCTGACATCATCAGTCAACAGGGTTGACCGAGTCAACCCTGACAGGTGGGTCCCGCATGTCATTCTCTAATATCTAATTAACCTAATCAGAGTTAATTAACATTAGTTAATTAGGTTAATTAGTGATTAGTGCTAATTAATCAGAATTAATTAGATTAATTAATTAATTAATTAATTAGTTAATTAGTTTTATTTAATTTTTCATTTTCTTTTTATTTTAAACCGTTCTGTGGGGGTGGGGCCCCCATGTCATCGGCCTAGAGGGCCAAACAGGCATGCGGGCGTGGGGGGTTTGCGGGGCGGTGCCCGTTTCGGGCGCAACCCCGAAGGACGCGGCGCGGGCGCCCGCGCCCGAAGCCAACGGGGGTCGGGGCGGCCGAGGCCACGACGGTGGCCGGAGGGGCCGCAGCCACGGCGAGGGTGGCCGGGCGGCAAGCGGCGCCGGCGAGGCGATTCGGGGCGACGGGGCGGGGCCGGCTGTGGCGTAAACGGGGGGGGGGAATGGCCGAGCGCCGTGCGGGGGGTTCGGTCGGGGGTGCGAGGGCGCCGGCGACGATGGCGTTTGGGTCGGCCGGAGGCGTCGTCGACGGGGGGGAGAGAGGGGGGAAGGGCCAAGGCGGCGGTCGGGGCGGGTCGGGGCCGGAGACGGAGCTCCGGGCGACGGCACCGCTCGGGAGAGGGAGAGGAGAGGAAAACGTGGGGGGGGGCGGCGTGGCCGCGGAGGGTCGGGGCCGGCGACGGGGCGCCGGGCGACGGCGCGGTTCGGGAGGGCGGGGAAGAGGGGAGCGAGGGGGGGAAGTAAGGCGAGCTCACAGCGGGGGGGCGCCGGGTCTAGGGGAGCGGGCTCGGTGGAGCGCGACGGTGACCGGCGAGGAGGCGGGCGGGGGAGCGGTCGCCGGCGTCGGGGAGGGCGGGGGCCGTCGGGGTCGACGGAGGGGTCTCGGTCGGGGGTCTCCGCCCCCGATCCAGATCGGGCGAGGGCAGGGGAGAGGGGTGGGGGCGCGTGGGGGGGGGGGGAAAGAGTGGGGCGGCTAGGGTTCGACCGCGCGGGGGGGATATGGGCGCGGGTGATGGGCCGGCCTGGTGCTTCCGAGGCCATGGCCCAGTGGGGGGGGGGGAGGAGGCCTTTTCTCTTTCTTTCCCCTTTTTTTTAGTTTTGTTTTCTGTTTTTTTTTATACTTTGTTTTCTTTTAGTTTCCTATTATTTTAGTTTTAGTAAATTACCAGAGTGGCACCTAAATAGGATTTTACAAATTATGCCACTGCCACAATAGTTTAATACTTATAACAGTTTAGTTTTGAAAATGTTTATTATTTTTAAAGCATTAAAATAATTGTTTTGCTACTCTTTTATTCATTTAACAGTATTTAAACATTTTATAAAAGTGTGGTTTCGCCACCATAATTATCTATGCAATATTTGGTTCACTCCGAACATTTTAGTTTTAATATTTGAAAACTTTTATTGTTTGCCTATTTTTGAATTTGAATTTGAATCGGTTTCGAACTAACTCGAGATTAGCAACTATAAACGAGGTGACGTGGCACCATTAGCAGAGGATCGCTGTAGCTTAATTCCCCGGGCGTCACAATTCTCCTTCACTACAAGAAATCTCGTCCCGAGATTTAAGAGGGGAGTAAGGGGGAAAGGTCTGGTTACGAAATCCTAACGAATCTTCTCAGTCTTGGTTGTTCTTCTTGAAGAGGTCGATCCATTACCTTGACATCATCATTTCTCTGCTACAGGTCATCATGGTGATGCCGCCCTTTTCTCGGGAACTCCAACGTACTTACGAATAGGTAAGGGGGTATTCCGGCAGAACGAACCTATGCAAGGTTGACTATCTGGTAGCTAACATAGGGGAAGGTGGCGGAAAGTAACTCTCGAACTAGAACTCAAGAAAATATCGAGAGCAAGTAAGAAGGTACCATGAGAAGTTTCAAGCGGGTAGGCAATCATCCGATGCCTGAAACAAAGTGTAAAAGGGGTCCAGAGCAATGGTAATAAGTCTTGTGTCTGATACCAGAATAGATCAACAGGCAAGTGGCCCGTGAATTACATACAAAGCCAAGCACGAGGAATAACTTTGACAACAGTTGTACAGGAGAGTCAGGTTTCGTTCCTGGGACCTGTGGGTTATGGGCCCACCATGTGGGTTAAAAGTAGAAAGGGGGGCTGACATCTTGTACGATCACGATAGCAAGGCATGTCAGAGAGTAGCATGCCAGTTATGTCGGCAACAATGTCGGTACCAAGGGCGAGGGACGAAGAGAACCATTTTCCTGCTCGTTGAACGAGGCGGACCAGTAGGCAAAGTTCTCGTCCATCGGTGGTTACCGGAATGTCATCAACAAAAGTAACAGGGTCTTACTGACAGAATTGTACAACAAGGTGTTTACATAAGCGGAAATTATTACTTCTCAAATCATATAGATCACAAGAAAGGTTAAACCAACAATGGAAGGAAAATATGATCATCAGATTAAACAGAACAATGGAAAGGAAAATGTGTTTAAACACATATTTCAGAGGTATATCCTTCCTAACAACAAGCAGAGCATGATATCCATGACAGGATATAAAGTAGAAAACCATTTAGGTAAGGGGGAAGGAATCTCCTGATATTACCCATACAACGGTGTTAGGATAAGTGATAAATAAAATTTAGCATCGTGCTTCAAATGTTCCTGTTGAAAATCGGAGTACCATTGACATGCTTCGAGATAGCATTGACATGGTCTTCAGGTGAAGATCAGACTTTGGAAACACGAAGGATCCATCAGGAATAACTTGTAGAATAAGTCTTACAATTTCCTCATGGACGAATGGATAACCTTGCTGAAAAGGAATCTATAATGATAGGTCCTCCAGCCGGGGGGGGGGGTGCTAGGCATGACATCATGTTACCGGGTCATCAAAGGATCAAGATCATAACTCTTGGAAAGTTGTCCCAGCCATCATATCTGACCGAGATTCAGATCCGATTGGTGTCATGATACCTCAGACTCAGGATGTCCGAGAATAAAAGGTGCAACACAAATAGACGAAATGACATTTCAGGATTCTCAGGAAATGAACTATGGGAGTGGGTTCCTGAAACAATAGTTCATCATTAAACCAAGGAGAGGAGGAGGTGGCTGATGGGCTCAGCGATAATCCATCGAGATTTCCAAAAGATGGATTTCCACCGAACAAGGAGATAACATTTGTCAGATCAACTGATATAAGGAAGTATGCTCGAGGAAAACATACACAATTAAACATTGGTTGAAGGGTGCGCCCGAAGTACGGGTTGGGTTGCACGACCAATGTTAGAATGGTGATTCAATTAGCGAAGGACTTAGAATGAACTATCGCCCATTCACTTCAAAGCAATAGGGTTGCTAGAAGTTTTGAATTCACACGTCATAGCTCCATTGTCGGTATTCCGGTTGAAAACAATACGGGGACCAAGGAATGAACGAAGATGGCAAGAAGTATTATGATATCAAGAATTATTAAGGGGTGGTGAAACTCTCACCACATTCTTGACAAAAAGAGATGGTAATACTTCCGAGGTAAGGAAGATCAATTGCTGGACAGCAAGGAACTCAAGGTATAACACCAAACATGAACAAGCTTGTGTTGGTGGGAAGGCAATAAGGTGGTCGATGATAATACAATTCATCGAGGCAAGGATGGTATTTCTCATCATGAATCCAATTGATATCCTGGATGAGCTCAGAATGATGATGATGATCACGACACATTTGTCGAGAGATTTCACGAAGATGTAATCGATCGACGATGACATCAAGTCAAACAATGATGAAGTGAAAGGTTATTGGAACCAAGGGTACGACACCACTCGAAACCAAGCTTGTTGTTCAAGGCGAAATGATATGACGATGAGGATCGACGTAAGGTTAGTTCATCGTCGAAAATTGGTGCTCCGAGAATAAGGACCAGGTAGCACAGTTAGAATCGTCACGACAATGATATAGCCAAACAGGCTAGGAATGGCGTGATCGGGTACAAACTCGTACTTATAGAAGCTTACTGAAGAGTTGTTGAACCGTAGAGCGGACTCGGTTCAGTTATCGGGGTCTTTGAGTGTTCAATAACTCAGAGCCCGCGAAAAATTGGAATCAGTGGGAAGGTAGCACTTGATGAAGAACTCATAAGGAGTTATGCAGTTCCATGATAATCTCGAGATACCATGGGGTAATACTCGACGACAGATCAAAGTAGAGGTTGTACCGGGGTATTGATCCACAGAAGACAAGTGCTTACACTTGCATCGAAAATGGTATTTAAAGGAGAACATGGTCGGAACCACGATTCTAAAAGGCCATACCCCAGATACAAGATGAACTTATATCAAGGGAATAATTAATTTTAAAAGAAGCTTCGATGAGAAGATGTACATCGGGTCCATGGGCATGAACACAAAGTTCAAGGTCGACTCCCACTTCTCCAATGCATACCCTTTCATTCACTTCTCGCTTTCGATGAAGTTATAGCGTTGAAATTTTTATCTGGCCAAATACCAGAAGAGTACGACTCGTGAAAACTTTCGAGTTCGCACATATTAAGGAAGGCACAGGTTCAACCCATCGGGGCATCTTAGAATCATATACCAGAATCTTTAGAAGTAATTAACTCAAGCTCGAAGGCAGAGCATGGTTGAGAAGCAGACGATACAATTTACCAAAGGCATTATGTATCCGAGAAAAGGCTCACAAGTTTATTGACTATGAAGGGCGTTGTCAGATAAAATCCAACAAAGGGTCTGGTGGTCCACAAAGGATCTGACGTGAGCATCGTTACTCAACTAGAGGAAGCAGATTATAGAAACAACTGACTAACTCAATTGTCAAATGCAAAGGAATTATGATTTCCAAATCAAGGGATCGGAAGCAATGCTCTGATTAGGGGTGGATAAGTTGAATAGTCTTAGGGTACAATCAAAGACAATTGGATTGGTCGAGAACCAATTCCAGTTAAAAGGATGGCAGCTCAGCCGGAAAATTAATTTATAAGGATCAATGATGGTTGCATGTATTCGCAAACATATTGAGTCAACGGACTCAAAATGATAATGACAAGGAATGTCATTAAGACTACGAGACTTATGGGATTAACCATAATGCAAGCAAGCAAGAATTTCAAGAGCCAGAGGCTCTAGAGGATTTTCGGAAGATCGAATATTATTTTGAAGACTTTTGCGAAACACATGAACAACTGGGGATAAGCGGATACTCGACAAGTGCGAGAATTATCCATAGGGGTATTCAGGTGACAAGGAATTGCAAGACAGTAGGCACAAGATATTCTCGGATCAATAGAGAGAATTTCGGGGTATCTTGTAATAACAAGATCAACTGGGAATAAAAGTAAGAACGTCAAGTGTATGTATTTATCCATAGGGATATTTCGATGGTAGGGAATTGCAAAAGCAACGGACACAAAGTCTCAAAAGAGTTTCGGCGAGTAACTTCGAAATCTTCTGGTGCAGTCGGCGATCACCTGGACTGAAGGGGCTCTCCGGGAGAAAGTATTTTCGAGAACCTAAAGTCAGATTTTAGTAGAAATCGTTTAACCCGAGTAGAAGAGAGTTCAGAGTCCCAGAGTAAAGGTCGAGGAGTAAAAGATCCTACTACCACCCAATGGCGACGTGGGCCCATGGGCCGCACAGCCATGTTAGTAAAAGTTTTGTAAAGTCTAGACTCGACTTCGGCCAAGGAGTTGGAAGGGGGATTCCTACAGGCAGTCGGCTCTGATACCAACTTGTGACGCCCCCGATTTAATCGTACACTAATCATGCACGCAAATGTGTACGATCAAGATCAGGGACTCACGGGAAGATATCACAACACAACTCTACAAATAAAATAAGTCATACAAGCATCATAATACAAGCCAGGGGCCTCGAGGGCTCGAATACAAGTGCTCGATCATAGACGAGTCAGCGGAAGCAACAATATCTGAGTACAGACATAAGTTAAACAAGTTGCCATAAGATGGCTAGCACAAACTGGGATACAGATCGAAAGAGGCGCAGGCCTCCTGCCTGGGATCCTCCTAAACTACTCCCGGTCATCATCAGCGGGCAGCACGTAGTAGTAGGCACCTCCAGTGTAGTAGGGGTCGTCGTCGACGGTGACGTCTGGCTCCCGGACTCCAGCATCTGGTTGCGACAACCAGATAGAAAGGAAAGGGGAAAAAGGGGGGAGAAAGCAACCGTGAGTACTCATCCAAAGTACTCGCAAGCAAGGAACTAAACTACATATGCATGGGTATATGTGTAAGGAGGCCATATCAGTGGACTGAACTGCAGAAAGCCAGAATAAGAGGGGGATAGCTAGTCCTATCGAAGACTACGCTTCTGGCAGCCTCCGCCTTGCAGCATGTAGAAGAGAGTAGATGGAAGTCCTCCATGTAGCATCTCCAAGTAACATCTCCAAGTAGCATCTCGAGTAGCATAATCCTACCCGGCGATCCTCTCCTCGTCGCCCTGCGGAAAAGCGATCACCGGGTTGTATCTGGCACTTGGAAGGGTGTGTTTTATTAAGTATCCGGTTCTAGTTGTCATAAGGTCAAGGTACAACTCCAAGTCGTCCTGTTACCGAAGATCACGGCTATTCGAATAGATTAACTTCCCTGCAGGGGTGCACCACATAGCCCAACACGCTCGATCCCATTTGGCCGGACACACTTTCCTGGGTCATGCCCGGCCTCGGAAGATCAACACGTCGCAGCCCCACCTAGGCAAAACAGAGAGGCCAGCACGCCGGTCTAAACCTAAGCGCGCAGGGGTCTGGGCCCATCGCCCTGAGCACACCTGCACGTTGCGTGGGCGGCCGAAAGCAGACCTAGCCTAGTGGCGTTCCAGTCCAATTCGGCGCGCGCCGCTCCGTCGCTGACGTCTGAAGTGCTTCGGCTGATACCACGACGTCGGGATACCCATAACTACTCCCACGTAGATGGTTAGTGCGTATAGGCTCGTAGCCAGACTCAGATCAAATACCAAGATCTCGTTAAGCGTGTTAAGTATCCGCGAACGCCGAACAGGGCCAGGCCCACCTGTCTCCTAGGCGGTCTCAACCTGCCCTGTCGCTCCGCCACAAAGATCCACACAGAGGGCCGTCGGGACAAAGGTCCTTTCAGCCCCCAATCCGTGAATCACTCGCGGGTACTCTTCGAGCTGACCCGACTTTAGTCACCATCTGTATAGTATGTATGTATGTATAGTATATACCCGTGATCACCTCCCGAGTGATCACGGCCCAATAGTATAGCAAGGCAGACTGACAAGAATGTAGGGCCAATGATGATAAACTAGCATCCTATACTAAGCATTTAGGATTGCAGGTAAGGTATCAACAGGTGTAGCAACAATGTCAGGCTATGCATCAGAATAGGATCAACGGAAAGCAGTAACATGCTACACTACCCTAATGCAAGCAGTATAGAGAAGAATAGGCGATATCTGGTGATCAAGGGGGGGGCTTGCCTGGTTGCTCTGGCAAGAGAGAGGGGTTGTCAACTCCGTAGTCGAACTGGGCAGCAGCAGCGTCGGTCTCGTAGTCTACCGGAGAGAAGAGGGGGAAGAAACAATGAATACCAAGTAAACAGATGCATATCGATGCATGACATGTCAAGAAGCGATGCTAGGCGTGCCCTAACGTGGTATAAGGTGGTACTGGTCAAGGGGGAATCATCCGGGAAAGTATTCCCGGTGTTTCGTGTTTTCGGGCAGAGGAGCCGGAGGGGGAAAGTTGCGGGTTCGATAGGTTAGGGGGGTGTGGTGGACGAACGGACTGCGTATCCGGAATCGTCTCGTCGTTCTGAGCAACTTTCATGTTGAAAATATTTTAATCCGGATTACGGATTAAAAGATATGATTTTTAAAAGATTTTATTAATTTCAGGAATTTAATTAATTATTTAATTAATTTCGAAAATGCTTTTATGACATCAGCATGATGTCATGCTGACATCATCAGTCAACAGGGTTGACCGAGTCAACCCTGACAGGTGGGTCCCGCATGTCATTCTCTAATATCTAATTAACCTAATCAGAGTTAATTAACATTAGTTAATTAGGTTAATTAGTGATTAGTGCTAATTAATCAGAATTAATTAGATTAATTAATTAATTAATTAATTAATTAATTAGTTAATTAGTTTTATTTAATTTTTCATTTTCTTTTTATTTTAAACCGTTCTGTGGGGGTGGGCCCCCCATGTCATCGGCCCAGAGGGCCAAACGGGCATGCGGGCGTGGGGGGTTTGCGGGGCGGTGCCCGTTTCGGGCGCAACCCCGAAGGACGCGACGCGGGCGCCCGCGCCCGAAGCCAACGGGGGTCGGGGCGGCCGAGGCCACGACGGTGGCCGGAGGGGCCGCAGCCACGGCGAGGGTGGCCGGGCGGCAAGCGGCGCCGGCGAGGCGATTCGGGGCGACGGGGCGGGGCCGGCTGTGGCGTAAACGGGGGGGGGGGGGGGGGGAATGGCCGAGCGCCGTGCGGGGGGTTCGGTCGGGGTGCGAGGGCGCCGGCGACGATGGCGTTTGGGTCGGCCGGAGGCGTCGTCGACGGGGGGGAGAGAGGGGGGAAGGGCCAAGGCGGCGGCCGGGGCGGGTCGGGGCCGGAGACGGAGCTCCGGGCGACGGCACCGCTCGGGAGAGGGAGAGGAGAGGAAAACGGGGGGGGCGGCGTGGCCGCGGAGGGTCGGGGCCGGCGACGGGGCGCCGGGCGACGGCGCGGTTCGGGAGGGCGGGGAAGAGGGGAGCGATGGGGGGAAGTAAGGCGAGCTCACAGCGGGGGGGCGCCGGGTCTAGGGGAGCGGGCTCGGTGGAGCGCGACGGTGACCGGCGAGGAGGCGGGCGGGGGAGCGGTCGCCGGCGTCGGGGAGGGCGGGGGTCGTCGGGGTCGACGGAGGGGTCTCGGTCGGGGGTCTCCGCCCCCGATCCAGATCGGGCGAGGGCAGGGGAGAGGGGTGGGGGCGCGTGGGGGGGGGGAAGAGTGGGGCGGCTGGGGTTCGGCCGCGGGGGGGGGGGGATATGGGCGCGGGTGATGGGCCGGCCTGGTGCTTCCGAGGCCATGGCCCAGTGGGGGGGGGGGAGGAGGCCTTTTCTCTTTCTTTCCCCCTTTTTTTTAGTTTTGTTTTCTGTTTTTTTTATACTTTGTTTTCTTTTAGTTTCCTGTTATTTTAGTTTTAGTAAATTACCAGAGTGGCACCTAAATAGGATTTTACAAATTATGCCACTGCCACAATAGTTTAATACTTATAACAATTTAGTTTTGAAAATGTTTATTATTTTTAAAGCATTAAAATAATTGTTTTGCTACTCTTTTATTCATTTAACAGTATTTAAACATTTTATAAAAGTGTGGTTTCACCACCATAATTATCTATGCAATATTTGGTTCACTCCGAACATTTTAGTTTTAATATTTGAAAACTTTTATTGTTTGCCTATTTTTGAATTTGAATTTGAATCGGTTTCGAACTAACTCGAGATTAGCAACTATAAACGAGGTGACGTGGCACCATTAGCAGAGGATCGCTGTAGCTTAATTCCCCGGGCGTCACACATAGTGCGGGAACCCCTACCCGAGGACTGCCGGTTTTAGTACCGACACATATGGAGCCGTCGCCTAGCAGGCTGGCCAGGCCCATTGGCACACACCATGGATCGCTAGCTTCAAGTATACACGTAGATTTTGTATTTTTGTACCATCTATTTTTTTGCTTATATATGAGTTCAAAAAGGTTCGTCAAATTCAAAAAATGTTCTTAAGTTATAAAACAACATTGTTCACAAGTTCCAAAAATATTCATGAATTTAGAAAATTAGTGTAATTCAAAAAATGTTCGTGAATTCAAAAAATCATCACAAACATAAAATAAATGTTTGCGAATTTGGAAATGTTGTTGTGAATTCAAAAACCATCATGAATTTGGAAATGGCCATGATTTCAAAAATATTTGGGATTTTAAAAATATTCATGATTTTGAAACATATTTATTAATTTAAAAATTGTTCATGAGTTTTAAAAACTATTCATGAATTATGATTGAAAAATGTTTGTGAATTCAATAAAGCTCACAAGTTTTTAGAAGTTCTTGAATGTACAAGAAAAAAGAAAGACAAGAAGAAAAAGGTACAACAAACAAAAACAAATGAAAACGTAGAAAACTGATCAGAAAACCAAAAACTGATATAGAAGAGAGAATAAGACCAGTAGAAAGCCTCCCAAAAATGATGGTAGAAGCTTCCAAAATCCCCAAATTACTAATTGAGGAGCACTCCTTGAAAATATCACTTCCACCTCCCCAGGTTGTGACAAGTGGCGTGCCGCATGTGCATCACTTGTCGCAATCAGGGAGTTTTTCCTTTTTTTCATAGATTTATTTTTTTAATATTTTATCTCTTAAATCGTGCATCCAAATCTCGAACCGTTTTCACCGTTGTTCCTCATGTCGAGATCTTCAAAACTAGAGACCATGTTGACAGGTTTTGGTAAACTTTTTTCCATGAAAAAAAACGGACGAAAAAACTGGACGAAGAAACCGAACCAGGAGCACATTTTTTCTTTCCGAAAGAGACACGGCCATGCCTCTCGTGAAAGCACAATCGTGCCTCTTGCGCGAGCAAAACCGTGCCTCTCGCAGAAAGGAAAAAGAGAAAAACATGTTTTTTTTCGTTCCGAGAGGCACGGACGTGCTTCTCGCGAAAGCACAACCATGCCTCTTGAGACCGCGCCTCTCGCGGAAAAAAAAGAAAACATTTTTTTTTCTGTTTTCAAGAGGCACGGTGCTTCTCGCAAAAGCACAACCATGCCGCTCGCGGAAGGAAAAAAAGCAGAAAACGTGTTTTTTTTGTTTCCGAGAGGCACGGCCGTGCCTCTCGCGAAAGCAAAACTATGTCTTTCGCGGAAGCATAACCGTACCTCTCGCGGAAACAAAGAAAACAAAATAAAACGCGTATTTTTCATGCGAATTTTTTTGTTTCAAAAGTTAAGGAAGACCGATAGAAAACCAAAAACTCAGAAGAAAACCGGTTTAAAAGCTGAAAACGCGTGCAGAAAATAAATTTAAAAAAATCCGAAGGAAGCGTCAAGAGCGCGACACGTGGTGGCAGCTCGCAAGTGATCGTTGCGAGGCTTCCAAAGAAGCGCTCATCAATTAGTTGGTCCTCCAAAATCCCCTCTGAGCGTTTCCCCTGATGTGCTGGCCCAACAGAGGCGCTACGTGAGCGATCAGTGTGATATTGCTCGCTTTGAGCGAAACATATCATTCTTGGCCATGTACGGAAACATTTCAAACGCCGAATAGTCCTTTTCAGGTGCTGGTTGTGCCAACCAGCGCTCACTCACATGGTCAGTTGGGCCAGCAAGCACCGATCGCTGGCTCGTTGCTCGCCCAATCATCGCTCATCCATTGACAGTTGATCATTTGGCCCTTTGACCACTAACCGTTTGATCCTTTGACCATTGACTTTTTCAAAATTTGAATAAAAGATCATTAATTGAAAAAAAATCATGAATAGAAAAAAGTTAACGAATATTAAAACTCCCGAATTTGAAAGAAGTTTGCGAATTTACAAATACTTCATGCATTTGGAAAAGAAGCTCGTAAATTTGAATAAATATATCATGAATTTGAAACAAATTCATGAATTTGAAACAAATTCATGAATTCAAAAAAGTTCGCAAGTTAAAAAAAGAAAAGTTCATGAATTTGGATATTTTTTGCGAATTTTAAATAAAATGAAAAAAAGGAAAGCAAAAAAAATCTATTCTAAAAAAATAAGGGAAAACCCGCCCCAGAAAACTAGGGAACCATCTAGAAGGTTCCCAAAACTTGTTGGTGAAGACTAGAATGGGTTGACCTAGTTACACTACGGAAGGAAAAAACACCTAGCAGCCAGCTACTACGGATAACAACGCTGTGGCTGGCGCCTTAAGCGCTGAATAGGATTGGGCCTTTTCAAGGCACAACGGTAGAGGGAGTGATTCACGCTGTAGCTGGCGCCTCGGCACACTGAGTTCCTCCTCTTGCAGTAGTAGAAAAGATGAAGGTGGATGGTGCAGTGACGAAAGCTGCAATTTTTTTGATCTGTTAGTTTTGTTTGCAGGGATTCCGATGGGGTGTATACCTCTGCTCTTCAGCGACAGTGTTCTCCAGTATAAGAGACACCGCCTCCCTTGAAACCTTGGCCTACCGGGAGGCCCTGGATTTGGCTTCAGACTTGTTGCTGAATCAGGTGATTATTGCCTCAGACAACAAGGATGTTATTCGGACATCAACAGTGGTACAGGAGGAAGCTACGGGAATATCATTTGCGTGATTGCTATCACGGCCTTTGATTTTCAGGCTTGTGCCTTCATTTTGGAAGGAAGAAAATGTAATGTCGAGGCACATAAACTCACTAAGCACGCTCTAGGTCTTTCTAAGGGGCGCCATGTGTGGCTCATTGAGCCTCCTCACATCAATTGTATCCCCCTAAACATTCTTATGACAAAAAAAAGTGGAGCGTGTTTAGACACAAATAAAAATCACCACGTTTATTTGCTCAAAAATAAATACCACTCACTATAGGTACCAAGGGATCATCTCTCACGTCATCTTCAAGCTCTCTAGTAAATAAGGTTATCAATGCTATGGTGAACAATACTGTTTCCATGTTGTAAGTGAGACTCATTTGATAGTATTTTACTTCATCATTTTCCTTATTTATTAGTTTCTGTTTTATTTCCCATTTTTCTAATTTCTTTTTATACCTTTTCTCAAATTTTTCCTTTTTTTCTGTGGCTTCTTTCCTATTTACTTTTATTTCTTGTTTTAGACATGATTAGAAGTACATGTATTATTTCCATTTGGCATTGACTATTTTTATAAGATATAAAAAAATCTGTGTACGTCTGATGCATGACTTATTTAAATAACATATTTTTACGATGGTGGAACATATGGCAAGAAAATGTTTTGTTATAAGAAACTTACTACCCTTAGAACATGTTTTTGTTTTATAGGAATTTTTATTTGATAGAGTGAACAAGTTTATGTCAACAATAGGACATACTTAGAAATATATTTTACCATGAGAAATTGATATCTGACAAAACATACATTTTGAGCTACTTGAACATTTTGGCCAATATATATTAAAATAATTTTATGTATAGCAAGCTTCTAAATCTAGGTCGCGGGCTGGGAGCATGTGGGACGGGGACGCCGTTCCGGCCGGGGTGTCCCCCCTGAGCCGTCGAGAGAAGGTCTCGAGCGTAGCCTCGCCTTCAAGCATTGGGCTCGAGGAAGGTGCTTCCGTTGCCTCGAACGTGGCCACCAAGTCCGGGCATGCCGTGAGCCATTTAGATGCATTCGTTGTCGTTGCCCTGGTCATCGGGAGAGGTTTTGTTGTGCTCACTCTCCGGTTGCTCGGGATCGCTCTCCGGTCACCCGTGTGGGATCTTCGGTCACTCACGCTCCTCGCCAGCGGAGCCGCTCCCCGTTCGTCTAGCCTTGTTCTTCGCTGACCAAGAGTTAGGCAAAGGTCGTGGGCAACTCGTCCCTGTGTGTGTCGGTGCCGCCAAGGTCCCAATCTGGGTGTCACCAGGATTCCAATGCCAATGCCTTTTTGGTCTCTGCTTTGGAGTCCCAGTTTGCCTTGCTACGCATGGAGGTCCTTCAGGAGGTTGAGCTCCTCCGCACTAAGCTTCACGACGCTCTTGCCAAGCTTCAGGTTGCATCGGTAGTGCCTTTGGTGTGTGAGCTCCAGTCTGGTTCCATTGATGAGGCGGATGAATGCTTCTTTGGAGAGTTTTATCCTCGTGCTCTGGATGCAACGTCGTCTGTCCGTGGCAGTGTGGTCATCACCGAGGTCGTGGCTCCAGTTCTGCAAATTATGCCTGAGCTGCTGCAGGAGCTTTGTGGGGGAACAACTATGATGCAGCCGATGAAGCCAGGCTCAATGGAGTCCTTGGCCTCACCATCACCAGTCCTGCTAGCCGCTCGCCTTTGTGGACAGTGCATGCTTGGATGGTTCTGTCACTCTCTCATTCATGCCCGTTGGGCATGAGGCGTCCTTGAGTGGCGAGGTTGATGAGATAGGTGTGGTGCCCAACTCTGAGGCCCTGTCATGTGAGCAACTGGAGATGTCTGAGTCCATCGGGTTGGTTGTATCTGTGGTTGATGATGCTCAGGTGATTAATATGTTGGTGTCTGATCCTTTGGAGCCTAGCCAGCTGCTCGCCGTTGTGGAGGATGGAGGTTCTGATGTTGCGGTAACCCACTCGCACGTGACTGTGAGGCAGATTTCTGTGCGTGAGAAGGTCGATGACATTCTCTTTGAGTTAGAGCTTCATAGCTTGCTTAAACGTTTGGAGGCGGCTAGCCCTGGATCTGGCAAGGCGATTGTGGAGGAGGCTCTTAGGAGCAAAGGAAAGAAGAGTGACGCCACAAAAAAGGCCTCGGCGGCTGCTTAATGGATGACCTTCGCTCTCTTGCATTGTTCTTATGGCCTACATTATCTTTGTGGATTTGGTGGTGCCCGTGCTCGCTATCCAAGTTACTCTCGTTTGGGGTATCTTTGTGATGTAGCAGTGTGGGGTTAGATGGTCGTTACATGTTGGATATGGTTGTCGAGTGAGTAGCCCACATGGGGTTGATCTGTATCGGTTTTTTGCCTGGTTTTCCGTTAATTAACTGGGCAATTCTTTTCTGCTTAATTAATCGATGAGGCAAATCTTTTGCCTCCGTTTTAAAAAAAATCAATTTGGGATTCTACAGACATGAATATAACATATCATTATGTACATATCATTTTCGCACACATCATCCGATATAGACCAAAATATCAACTGATATGGTTGATATCTAATACGACATATCCACTGATAAAGAATGATATATGACAACATTTCTTTCTCGGAAAGCAGTTAAAATAAATGGATTTACAACATCATCATATTATCAAAGTCATGCATAATGTTTTTTAGAAGCACACGTATATTTTTTTTGGTAATATTACTATAAGGATTTGGTGAATCTTTCTTAATAGTGTCTTAATTAAAATTTTAATAAACTGGGAATCGAAATTTGTTATGCTCAAGCATTGCCATTATATTTTTTTTCTAAAATACATGTTTTGAACAAGAATAATACAAAAAGAAAACAAATCCGATATATTTTCTCTGATACAACTATATATTGCCGGGTATATCACCCGATACCCCCCGACATCTGATATCTTGAAGCTAAACTGATACAAACCTGATATACCATATTTTGAACTTTGATGTATAGTGGAACAACTTTTTATTTAAATATTATTTCATACCGAGCATTTTCTTGCAAACAATCAGAACAATTTTATGACTTGCACATACATTTCTAAAAATAATTTGTATGTAAATTTTTCCTTAATAATGTTTGGAATACCTAGTAGTATTAGACACAATGAAATAAACCGATCATGATTTGAATGTTTGGTTTGAATTTTTCAAATTAGTGAAATTTATCATAATCTAGTAAAGTACTTTTTAGAGGAACAAATATAATATAGCTAATTGTTTTTTTCCTTTTAGTGTTTAGAAAGAGGAATATATCTAGTAGATCGGTGCTTTACAACCATTTAAGGGTCCACGAATATACAAGCCAATAGTGCGCCACTGAAATTTCATGTTTGAATTCAAACTAAACTATCCTCTAAATTACAAACCATTTCTATGTTGTAGTTCACGTTTCAGTATCTTTCAAACTAGACCACATTATAGATTTGGATAATAACTTTTGAGATTTGAGTGTATTTCATCTTCATGTTAGTGAATGTGCACTTTATGTGTTAGTATGTACTTCCCGGGTTTTGTGTGTATTTCACATGTTAGTTTGCACTTCAGCATTCTAATGTGTGTACTTATGTGCTAATTCCCACCTGTAGCGCGTGTGCTAAGCCCGCACTACTGCTAAATAACAGTAGCGCCGCCCATTAACCCCACGCTACTGTTAATCACCTACCTATAAGGTATTTCCTAGTAGTGGTGTGTTAGTGTGTACTCCTCATAGTAGTTATGTTTTTGTGTACTTTTCATGTTGGTGTGTTTATACTGCACACATCATTGTGTGCATTCTGATGTATATTGATCCTACTTTTCTTGCATAAATGTATGACTTCTGTAGAATATGCACTGAATAGAGAAAAGTGAGAAACTAAGAAATGAGGGGGGGGGGGGGGGGGGGGGGGGGACGTCCATCAGGATGCTCCACGCGCTGCACGCTCACCCCCAAAGTAACCTTCTCTTCTGTGAAAAACACCTCGTCGCTCAAATGGCTGGAAACAGAATTAGTTGTTTTTAATAGAAAACCCAAACAAAACAGGTTGGGTGGCCCTCCTAAGGGCTTGTTCCATATGATGGGAATACTCAATTACTTCAGTGATTGAGATGCTTTTTAAAGGGGGGGTGATAGAGTTCTCTCTTTCGCCCATTTAAGCTCCCCATACTATAGGACCAAATGCTCATCAACGTCCCAAAATATTGTGGGCCTTAATTAGCCTAGCCAGCTTTGGGACCAAAGCCCATTGGTCTCAGGCTGCTACTCTACCCTATTGTTATTGTGCTAGGAAAAATACACTCAAACATGCATGCAAAGAGATGTGCTCCAGAAGTGTCATTTGGACCATTAGGGTAGGTAAATGCTCAATTATCATATTAGATATTTTTGGACTTGGAACAAGATTAATATTATTTACACAAAGACCATATTGCCCTTCTCTTATTTTTACGTTATGTCTTTTTTCCTCTCGAGATAATATCCTTCTAAAATAATTGGATGCAGTATTCCATTAGAAAAGATAAGAAGTGCATAATTAGTTATTTTATTGATGCCCCGATGGAGATTTTTGGCGTGATAGTCAACTGCATATGGTTAGTGTCCTCCTTCACAAGATAAGCTATCTTGAGCATGATAGGGAGGTATCGTCGAAGGTTCACCTATTTCACTATTTCCAGACATTTCACAATGTAGAAGCCATCACTTTAGTGTGTGCCAATGATCTTGCCAGGTCTAGCTAGTATGTAGGAGTCTTGCGGTGATGTTACATATGCAACGGGCAGCCCAAGCCCACATGTTTGAACGCAAAAAAAACTTTGTGTTCTAATTAATATACACACGTTTTGAAGGAAAAAACACACATGCGTGCACACACACATCCCGTCTACTTGTACCACACTAACTATGTGTGTGTGAACTATATGGGCATGTTTGTTTTTCGCAGGATTCAGAAAACCCAGTAATCGGGGAAAAAATGCAAGAACGAGGTGCAAAACAGATGAATGGAAAAACACAAGCCTGAAAACTCGTGTGCTTGGTTCACCGGAATGACACTAAACATGACCAAACAACATGAAAACTTTCCTTTCCTTCCCTGGCCCATATAAAAGAAATTAAATCAAATCAAAATTTACCAAAACCTCAACTAAATCAAAACTTCCCTTTTCTTTCCCTGCCCATACTCAAATCAAATCTAATCTTGCCAAAATCTAGAATATGGTAGATCTAAGGTTTATGTCAGACACAGTTAGTGTTGAACCACTAGAATATGCATGTCCCGTTGCAATGGCAGTTAGCTAGTAGATCCAAAATGGCTTGTCAAACTTCTGTGTTTTCCCTTTGAAAGTGAGAGGATGAAGAAAACTTTCTCCACGTTGGTTTCGTTCAATTCCTTTTAAACCGAACCGATGAATAGGGCCACCGACGAAGAATAGATTTTTTTTCAATTCCTACACTTTCCCTCTAGCTACTGCTTTAACGAAGCAAGTTCCTATGAAAAAGCATGTTTTGTATATGCTTGAAGTGTCATCTCCGTGGGCACTTAACAGAGCAGCGTGCACAGTCACATTATATTCCATGGGAACTGACGCCATCCATCCATCCACCGATCTCACCAATGTACGCCCCGGACGGACAGACAGTACGTCCTACACAATCTATGAGATACCTTAAAGAATGTACGTTACATCATCTCGGCTAGCCGCTGCATGCATGGGTTCAATCACCCACACACCCCCTCACCTCTCTCTCTCTCTCTCTCTCTCTCTCTCTCTCTCTCTCTCTACAAATCATTCACAATCCCCCCCTCTCTCTCTGTCTCGTCCCTGTAGTGGTAGTAGTAGAGGCAGCTGGGGAGTGTGAGTGTGAGTGCATGTGCATGGTGTGCTTTATTCTCCCAAAGGGGGATACAGAAGCGGTCTGCTGCTGCGCTGAGGAGGGGTGTGGTGGGGTGGCCTAGGCCTTCGAGAAAGCAAGCCACCCCAAAGCACACCCAAAGCAGCTAGGCTAGCAGGGAGAATCTGATTCCCCTCCCAGAGTAACATGCGCGTACCGATGCGATCCACCATCCACCCGTCCGTCGATCCATGAAATTCATTCCAGATCTCTCTCTCTCTCTTGCTGCAGCTTGGACCGTACTACTTCCGTTCCGTTCCAATACGCATACCACCACCACAGTCTTCTCTCTCTCTACAACGTTCTCTTTCTCTCTCCTCCTCTCCTCTCCCATGGAGCCTCATGGTCATCTCTCTCTCTCTCTCTCTCTCTCTCTCTCTCTCACACACACACACACACACACACACACAGTCTCCACATTCTTTCGTACGCTTCTTTCACTTTTGGGTGGCAGTCTTGTTGCAGCAGCTCGGGCTTTTGGGGCGCACCGTCCGCGCTTGGTCCATCGCTCCTATCCAAGCTGCTACGAGAACACAATGGAAAATACTAGTGCACCAGTCTTCTCTCTTCTCTTTCTCAGTGTTCCCAAACTCCCATGTAACCGATAATCTCCATGCAGCCAACATGACATGCATACTACATTCTTCCATCCATCCGGCACCTATACAGACACACACCTTGACCTACATATACATACCTAGCCAGTCTCGATCCATTCATGCACACATATTATATATAAAGAAGAGAATATATAGTAGGTATTTGGTACGTGAAAAAAGCGTGAAGAATCCATGCATGCTGCATGGATGCAGTTGAACAACCTATCTAGGTACAATATGTCTCATGGAACTAGCAAAAGATCGATTTGTTTTATTAGAACACAAAAGATTGATCGATATGTGTGAGATATCTATCTTCGCGCTTTGGTACGTTCTATCGATCAGTGTAAAAAGAGGCCCGGCCGGGAAAGGAAAAGGTAAAAACTAAAGAACCGACCTTGCTTTTGGATGACCATCTTTGACTATTCCCTTTTTGCATGCAGCCGTGATCAACATTGCAGTGCCAACTCTAGCTAATTAATTGCCTGGCTTAGCTTAGAGAGATCGACATACACTAAACTGCACATAAATCGATCCATGGCTGGTATTGCATGTTAATCTGGAGGCATGCAGGCTACATGCATGAATAATCTAAATGCATGCATGGCATCTTCACTTTGATTTTCTCTTTCTGCTTACACATGTGGATTCCTGGCTCCTATGATTTTGAGTGATGAAGTTATAAGAGTAAGATCTATCAGTTAATTATATACTTTTAAATAGATTTGTTTACTTGCACCAGTCGATTGAAGTTAATGACCAAGCTCATGTGTATTCTCCAAAAGGAAAATGCATGGATGTATGCATTTTAGTCCATTTAGAATGTATAGTATTCACAATCTTGGATCACAATTTTGGTGGAAATACCATCATTGGATTTCTTCAAATATGCATTCACAATCTTGGATCACATGTATATAATTGGCCGCACGCAAACAGAAATGGGAGAATTATATATATCGACCAGACAATATAATTTGGACATATAATAGAAGATTGTCATGAACAAAAGTGGTACAATACACACACAATTAACTTCACCCTGAATGCGAAAAAAAGAGCCCTAAAATAAGAAGAAGTAGAAGAAACACCGCAAGTGATCATGCTAGCTGAACTAGCTAATTAACAATAATAGTTGTCCATGATCATTAAGCAAGCACACAACACCATGCATCCTTATCCATCTCCATGATCGACCTTGTCTAGTTCTTCCATCAACACAATGCACAACAAATGCAAAGCTTTTTCTATATCTCACAACACCCTCCAAGTCCATGCTACCGCTAGTTGTAGGATTAATCTGAGCTCGCCATTAGCTTAGCTCATTCATCACAAGAGATGGTTACCTGTGGCAGCATTGGAGTAGGAGCTTGTGTAGCCAGCACCAGCAGTGAGGTGGTGATCACCACCGTACATGGCGATGCTGCCTGATCTCGGGTAGCATTCTCTCTTTGACGGCATCGCGTGATGAAACTGTTGGTCTCCTCCGTCGTCTTCATGGACGCCGCGGCCATCACCACCGTTGCCCAAGCCTAGGTAGTGGAACATCCCCGGCATGGCCATTGCAGGCGCTGCAGCTGGGGTCAGTGTGTGCTGCTGGTCGGCCATTGCTTGGAAGAACGGGAAGCCTTGCATCTGCTGCACTCTCCACTGCTCCAGCCCGGGCACGGCACCGCCGCCGCCGCCTCCCAGGTAGTAGCCCGCTGGCGAGTCGACCGGGGACGGCTTCCCCATGCCGGAGAAGGTGGAGCCGAGGCTCATGGCATCAAAGTCGGCGAGGCGGAGCAGCGGTGGCAGGAGGCCGGACAGGTTGCCACCACCGCCGTTCTGCAGCATCGCCGGGAGCACGGGAGCCGGGTTGGACATGGTCGTGCAAGCGGAAGTCGTCGATGACGTGGTCGACCCACCCGAAGCGGCGCCACTGGCCGCCGGTGCCCCCGCTGCCGCGGCCGCGGCCGCCTGCTTGGGTTTGGCGCGCTTGGCGTGGCGGCGGTAGCCGCCGCCGACGGGGACGTTGCGGAGCGCTCCGCCGCGGGTCCAGTAGCGGCGGCAGGCACGGCAGAAGTGGCGCGGCTGCGAGAGGGAGTAGTTGTTGAAGTAGCAGAACTTGGTGTTGGCGGAGTCGCAGCGCGGGCACTTGAGCCCCTGCTCCGGCAGCGGCACCCGAGCCAGCCGCGCACGCTCCGACATGGACATGGGCTTCGCCGGCCCCACCACCTGCCCGCCGCTGCCGCCTCCGTCCCCACCTTCAGCAAGCGTCCCCTGCTGCATGATTGATGGCTGCAGGAGCTCATGGTTGTTGCAGCCGCCGTCGCCGGCGCCACCACCACAACTTGCGGCCGCGACCTGCTGGTGGTGAGCATGCTGCTCAAAATCCAACAATGGCATGAGAAGAAGAATCAAGAACCCAAGATAAGATGGAAGTGAACCCAAGAACCAGAATTCAGGCTAAAAAATTGTGCCAAGTATATACCAAATATATGTAAGTGTTTGAATCAGAATATTTAGCCAGAGACCTAGTATCATTCTCCTCTTTGCATCAATATTATTAATACTCCCGAACAACTTTCTCCTCCTCTAACTTTATTTGAGCTTGTGCAAAAGTGAGAGTGAACAAAATCCGGGGAAAAGAAAGGGGAATGAAATTACCTGGTTATCATTCCAGCTCGAGGAATCCAGGAATGAAGGGGGGAAGATCATGGTGTGGGGGTGGGTGGGTGGTGATGTTATCAGGAGAAAGTGAGCCTTGTGCTAGCTAGGGTTTGGCAAGCTCTTGTCTTCTCCTTGCTTTGTGCAGCTGCCGGCCGGCCTTGTGCGTGTGTGTTTCCTTCAATTCTGGTGCGGCTAAAGGTTGTGGTGTTTGATAGAGGCTTGGAGGTAGTGGGAGATGAGAGGGCAAGCTGGCTGGCTAGCTAAGGCTCCTCATGGTCCTCATGGGGCTGGGAAAATAATTATATGGGAATCAAAGGGAAAGGGAAAGAGGAAAGGGAGAGCGAGGGATGAGAGAGTGAGACAGGATTAGTGAGAGTGTGAGGTGGGATGAGGGAGAAAAAGAAGGAAAAGTAGACATGTACCTTCTATGTGGCCCATGTTTTGTGATGTTGTGGCTTTTCTTCCCTGTGGTGTACGTTGAGGCCCGGGGAGGAGGGACACCTTGCTGTTTTTCGTGCAGACATAGGGGTGCAAGGAAAGCCCGGGGAATATGAGCCGCTCGAGTTCGACTCGTTTTTAGATGAATTTCAATAGAACCGACTTGATTTTAAAAAAACCATGGTGCTTGGATGAAATTAAAGACTGCGTCGAAATTGAGCTTCTACGCAGTCTCTACCCTAGTTAAGCTCGATAGATAGTGTATATTATGACATGTGGCCTACATATATGCAAATAAAGTACGACATGTTGATATTCAATCCTAATTTATGGGGAAAATGATTTCTAGGTTGGAATACCATATGAACTTAGGTCCTCAATTTATTTTAGGTTTTCCGACAATATTCATTCAGCGGGAGGAGACATTTCCGTCAACTACGAAGGCATCCGGTGACTTCATCAGTGCCTGCATTCATAGGGATGAGTGTGTGTATGTATGTATGTGAGCATCTGCTTTTGTACAGTGTTAAAAAATGTCGTGTCATTACGAGCCAAGCATGAGGCTATTTTGTGGCTCATACTCCCCTCGCTTAACCCAGGGTTTATGACTAGCTACAAAAGGTGTACTTACTCTGGCTCACTCAACTTGACTTGTTTGCATCCTCAGTGAAACATAGCCTTGTGATGAACAGATTAGCATTTGGGTGAACTCTGTTAATTAGTGGATTCCACTTATTAATAAAGGGAGTATCTAATAAACCTCCATCTTATTTTTAATTCGGTGTCAATCAAATTTATTACCTTTAGTATGTTGTGTAAGACCAAAGAGTGACATAAAAATCATGGCAATGTGTGCAAGATTGAGTTGATCAAACGAACAAAAAAATTCAGGATGATACCGAATTGAAAATCAGCTAGCTGGAAGATAGCAAATGTGTTGATAAAACATCTAGAACACACTTCTTTGTGTACTGTAGAGTTGGTTGTGGAACCTGCCATAACCATGCTATTTGCCGACATAGATTTTGGGAAAACCAAATTTCACCCCACTAAAATATCTTCAAGACTTAATTGTATTATATATGGTGTGGGAATGCTAGCCATCAAGATTTAGAAAGTGTCTAAGTGAAAAAAAATGGATTCCTCCTTGTGCACATTTACTTACCTATATCATCACTATATAGTGTGCCAATTACTTCAAATATTAGCCGTTGGATAGTCCAACGGCTAGGAGATTGATAAATCCGAGCATTATTATCCACTGGATAAGATTTCAACTCACAAGATTCTGCCAGGTTGCCTTTTGAATCCCCAACTCTATCAACTCATGTGTTCCAGAAACATCTATCCCTGTGCTGCTTATCTGATTCTCTAATAAAAAGAGACATAGAACAATTTGGACTCTAGCTAGAGGGGTAAGAACCAAGTTGAGATAGAGATGTATCTTGTCCAATATGATTTCAAGAAAGTATATATATGATGGAGCGTACCATTACAAGGCTAGCTGCGAGTACCACGACCACACGGTGATGTTTTTGTCATAGTTTTGTTCTATTTTGTAGACTTATCTTCTGGGTCATCATGTTCCTAGCATCTTTTGCAGTAGATTTATTATTGTGCATCCCAGGTTTTATATAGGCCGGGAATCTATGCCTTCCTCAAGAATATTGGAAATAATTTATGCAAGTCTCTAGAAGTTGTGCAAGTGAAGTCGAAGAGACAACACGGAGGCCACAAGAACTGAATCTATAGTGGGGCTAGCTAGACATGGCTAGAATAGAGACATGAATCCCACATTTTTGTGACAGTTCTGCGTATGCAACCCAAGTCATTTTCCTAGGCTTGGGCTTTTATTGTTGTAGTTGGCTAGCTCCTCTGTTCATGAAAGACAATATGAAATTATGAATGGTGCATCTTTGACATTTTATTGTCCTCTCCTCCTTTCCTTTGTGTTATATGCAAGTTGGAGAGGAGAAGCATGAACCCCACTGAATTTCGCATAGCTACTTGCAGTGCAGCATCAGAATGCATTCACCTGGAACTCATCAAATTCATCATGGATTGAATCTCCTTCACAAGCCAAGTACATATTTATACAATTAATAGTATTTCGTTTCAATTGTTTTGATGAAACTGATTAAAGTATCTGGACACATGTGATCGACTCTCTCTATATCCGAAAGAGTTAGTATGATCTTGGATTTGAAATGGTGGCTTCAAGCATTTATTTGAAATAAGGATTTCTATTTTCCTCTAAGAGGGGCATTCAATGAGATGCCATAGGAAGGACAAAGACAACCGGCTTTGTATTTCGATGATGTTTCCGTATCATAAAAAAACTTAATACAATTGGATAAATCGATCATGATACATTACATCATATTGATCTAACAAGATGATAAATAAATCCAAAATTGATAGGAAAAAGTAAGGAAGATGAGACTGGTATCATTGATTTTTTTTCTATAATCATATTGAGAGTTACATTTTTAGTCTTATTGCTACTTTGGAGTTGCATGCATGGGATTTACAAAATGAAGACGACCGAATACTAAAGGGTAGACATGACCCTATTTGTACCTCACAGAAACCTATAATTTCTCGCCATCTCAATACATGAAAAACATATATCCTACTTAAAGAATATGTAATTTTCTGTCATCCCAAAGGGTAGACATGACCCTATTTGTACCTCACAGAAACCCATAATTTCTCGCCCCACATCATCTCTTTTTGGTTTGGTCGATTCCTCCCACTAGTTTTCCTTGAGAACCTTCTTAACTGGCCGTATGTCTTATTGGCTTATGAAATCATTTTTACTTTGACAAGTCAATAAATACTACTCCCTCCGATCCAAACTAAGGATCGCAATTTGAACTAAGGTTAGTGCAATCTTAGTTCAAAGCTGCGATACTTATTATGGATCGGAGGGAGTACTAATTCAAATGCCATTTTTTGTACATAAGGGCATCTCCGACGCCTACACTCAAACCGCCACATACGTCTGGACCACGCGGTTTGAACATGTTGTGCCATCCAATGTGGGCCTGTATCAGTCCGCCGAGCGGTCCGGATATACTTTTTCCTGCAAACCAGAGATAAACTATTGGGGCTTTGCGGGCGTCCAGTCCACTGGCACGTCTGCTCCTGATCTCCCTATCCCACAAAAATATCCCACCCGCCTCTCCCGCGCTTTCCATCGAACGCCCCGCGCCACATTCATGCTGGCCGAGAGAATGCAGCGGACGGCATTGAGGCCCGTGATTTGGCCGGATGGGAGGGCGGCGCAGACGGATGCAACCTCTCGGGCGTCGCCGCTTCAATGCAGACACCGCATCCCGAGAAACCAACTCTGGTTGTTGTGACGCATTGAAGCGGACTAATCACCCCTTCGCCTGGCTTGGCAATAACTATTTAAGCCATGTGCTAGTGATGCACAGAGCCGCACTCCCCCTCCCCTTCCCGTCACCTTCCTCCTCCTCGAGCCCAGCGACAATGCCAAAGTCCTGGTTCTCCATGCCGGCAGGCAGAGCCGATGGAAGTTCCTCTTCCAGCGGGTCGTGGCGCCACCGCCCTCGCTCTCCGAGCCCATCTGCATCCACGGCAACGGGCTCTTCCAGCACGGAGGAGATAGTCATCTCTTCTGGCGACGAGGAGGACCAGGAGCTGCAATAGCGGTCCCGTCTCCTCTTAGAGACGATGGAGACCATGACGGAGCGCTCGCTCCATCAGATGGGCCTGGTGCCACTATTGTCGGCACGCGTGAAGGAGAAGCAACCCTTCCCGATGCGCGTTCGCATGAAGCGGGAGCCGACATCCCCACTCTGGCAGATGAAGGATGAACCTGCGGCCCTGCCTTGCAACCGTGGCCTCCACATCAGAGGTCAAGGACGAGCTAGCATCGCCCCCGCAGCACATCCAGTACACGCAGATTGATAGGCCCTTGTGGTCACCACACCACCCGATAAAGGAGGAGCTGCTGCCCGCGATCACGAAGGCTCATAGCCGCAGCCTCCACCTCGGAGGAGGTGGTTACTTGGTGCCTCCGGTCGAGTATCATGGTATCCGAGGCGGAGCATGTGGCGAGGCAGCATGCAAAGTACCGACCAGCACAATGCCGGTCACTGCTCCACGTTCGCCAAGACGTACGTGGCGCCTTAATGGGTCCGCACGACCCTGACCTCGCCGCCGCGTGGCACTCAACCGCTCCGTCACCACCACGGAGACGGCCGCCAGGTGCCTCCACCGCCTTGACAGCGAGCTCTCCAAGATTGGCAAGGAGTGGTTGCTTAGCGAGTGCTTCGCCAACACCGGCAGGGGCAAGGCGGCCATGAGGGCTCCACCGGTGCCGTCGGCAGTGGCCAAGCCAGCCCTCCCGTCCGGTCGTCAAATCGTGTTTATGTAAATCATATCCGAACTTTAATGAAATCCGCCGTATTTACATGAATTTCGTCTGTGCCGTTCAAATAATTGATGAAATGTATGCGGGCAGCTTTGGATGGGCAGAGTCCCGCATAAGTGTCCACGGACAGATGCTGGAGCATATTTATGGGCCAGCCTTGGAGATGCCCTAATCACATTGTGACAATAAATATAGTAAATTATGATTGTTGCTTACACAATATATGTGCCCCCACTCCAACACACATACAATTATCTAGTCATGCAAAACAAATCCACGTGTACTAACATGCAACAAGAAGATAAAGGTAAGTACATAGCTGGATATTGATCATTCAGTAGCACATTGCTGAGCCACTTATCTTCTTAAGAATCCGATTTTTGATTCGTCCTTAATGCTCATATTCCAATGCAAAAGAGAAAGCTTTTCACGCTCATCAGACAAACAGATATAGTGCTACCCATCGTTGTATATTTCTGTATAACGCAGCAAGGTTTCCGCATAAAACCGTGTGTGGGATATGTGTCTCTTTTCCGACATATCTCACGCGGGTCACTTTTGTAGTTAATTGTTACAGAGAACGAGTTGATGTACGCCTATGAGGTTTTCAAGATTGCGTATGAATCTGTTAAATTGCTGCAAGTGATTGTACCATGGGTGCAATTGTGCAAATATGAGTGAAAATATGCATAGAGATGATTGCTTGTAAGATAAATAAAGGCATGGTGCACGGATGAACAAACAGTGAGTATGTAGAGCAGCTGTCATGGTCGTTGAGATTGTGCTGCTTCTGATTTCTAGTTTGGTCCCCAAAAGGAATAAAAAAAAGCAGCACTGCCTCTATTATGCATGTGTGTCTTCGATGGACCTGTCGTTTCTTGTCACCGTGCAGCTAGCTTCCCTGCTAAGCCTACTTTAATCTTCTCAGTAGCAGTTGCTTCATTGAAAAAAAATTAGTTAACTTTTAATTGAAGTCCCTACAGTTTGCAACAGACGCCCCCCCCCCCCCCCCCCCACACACACACACACCACACAAACACACACAAAAATGAAGTCCCGACAAAGAACAAGCTAGGGGAACTGATTCTTGATTAGTTGTTTTGGCTTATTAAGAGATCACCAACTAGTCGGTACATGCCTATGCTCAAAAAAAAAAAAAAAACTAGTCGGTACATGCCACTTTTAGAAAGAAAGAAAAATATTGGGCCACTTGGTGGTCCAAAGCATGCAGCTTCACCTTAGCTGTTAGTTTTTTCTTCTTATTTTGTTTGGTCTTTTATTTTACAGGTATCTAGTTTTGTTATCGTCTTGAAAATTAGGACCATTGACAAGCACATCGTTATGTGCAACAGAAATGTGCAGCGCATGAATGAAGATACAAATAACAAGAGGATATATGCACCTGGTACGCATGTAGCGTAAATCAAGAAGAAAAGTGTCCATGCATATGTAGTGTAAAGGAAAATGAAAATAATAATTAATATATCCAAGTAAAGCAAAATAAGGCTTAATTATTGATGTTCCTTTCTAATTAGCTCATTCATCACGAGTTTTATTCCGGCCGTTTACATGTATTTATAGGAAATTTGTACTTGTAAGATACCCCCTCCATCCGTGAATAAGTGTACGTCTAGCTTTTCTTCTAAGTCAAACATTTAAAATTTTGACCAACTTTATAAAAAGGAGTAGTAGCATATATGACATCAAAGTGATACATTATGAAACTACATTTCGAAATTAATCTAGTGATACTAATTTAGTGTCATAAATACTGCTACTTTTTCCTACAAAATTGGTCAAAGTTTTAATTTTTTTGACTTAGGACGAAATCTAGATATACATCTATTCGCGGACGGAGGGAGTATGCCTATAAGGAATCATAATCTATGCTTTTGATTATTGTTGACCATCTGTAGTAGATCTGCCGAGGACATTCTTGTGACCACAGTGACAACAAGAAGAGTGTGATTGATCATGATGTGCGCTTGTACCTTGACCAATGCCAAGAAATGAATTAGACAGGCGTGCACCACTCTAGTTGAGCTACAACTGCCGGTAGTTTTCCCGTAACTAATATTGTGTACTTTTTTTAGAGAGGACTAATGTTGTGTACTTAACTAAGACATATCAATTGTTATGTCAAAGAGACATGGACATGTGACTTGTGCATTGAGATGTCTTTTGAAGTCCAGAGGAGATTTGGAGCACGCAGGGGCACACGTGCACGCGCTTCGTGGACGCACATCTGCACCACGATTCGGAAACTTGATTTCGCACATTCAGCACATCTTCATGTTCACTATAAGTTTTGTATAGAGGAACTTACAACAGTAGGTGATTATAGTTGATTTTCATTAGTTGTGAAGTTTCGTTGTGCAAAGCTTAAGGTGAACAGAAAGTTGGTCTGGGATGTGTGAAACCAAGTTTCCAAATCGCAACTAAGATGTGTAGTCCACGAAGTGCGTCCCCGTGCCCCTGCTTGCCTTTGCGAATTTCTCCTAGAAGTCATATAGGATACTAAAACTGTAAAGTCTTCTTTATTTTCATTCACAAAAAGAAGACTTCTTGATTTTTTTATGAGTACTTTTTCGCATGGCATATAAGCCTGCAAATTATGGACCAGCTAGTAGCCAAACACATCGACCGACATAAATGAAACATAAAAAATGTTGTTTAATTGTTTGTAAGTATACTTTCTTGTTAATTATGCAGTGATTTCTTACCTATATATATTATAGTTTTGGAAAAAAGTACTGAAAGACGTGTGAATAAGCATAGTTTTTAGGAAAGACCGGTTAAAAGAACATGCGGTGCCCCCATGTTTGGTTTTGGTAATTGATGACAATCTCTATGGACTAATGGTTGCCTTGAGTTATATTTGAAGGTTTTGTCCATAGGCTTTTCTTGGAGTACATGTGTTGGTTTCAAGGAGAGTTTGTGTCGACCAAGGTGCTATTCAAGGAATTACCTAAAGTTTGGTCTTGTGAGAGGTTGATCAAGACTAAGTTAAGGAGTGAATCAAGTTGATCAACCCACAAAGCATAGAAGATGTACCGAGAGGGATCAAGTGATCCCATGGTATGGTAAGCATTGTCAATTACGTTTTGTGTACTAACCCATGGTCTTCATGAGGGTTCTTTGTGGGGTTAGGTTGCGGTGTGCAAGTTCAAGTGGAGCATCATGAAGAGATCAAATGCTTGAAGCTTGCCGTCCTTTGTGGTGACAATGGACTTATGAAGATGTGCGGAAGAGTGGCTCACCCATAGTGGAGTATGGGGGAGCAATCAACTAGTCTTCATCAAGTCAACACAATCAAGAAAGGTTGCGGTGTGCAAGTTCAAGTGGAGCATCACGAAGAGATCAAATGCTTGAAGCTTGTCGTCCTTTGTGGTGACAATGGACTTGTGAAGATGTGTGGAAGAGTGGCTCACCCATAGTGGAGTATGGGTGGGCAATCAACTAGTCTTCATCGAGTCAACCCAATCAAGAAAGGTGGCCCAACTTGAGGGAGTCAAGATCGTCATCATCTAGCTCAAGTGGACCATGTGCAAGGCAAAGGTTTGCCCTTGATAGGTTTTCTATTTTACCGGTCTCATGATGGTGTTGGGGAACGTTGCAGAAAACAAAAAAATTTCCTACGTTTCACCAAGATCAATCTATGGAGTCAAATAGCAATGAGAGGAGAGAGCATCTACATACCCTTGTAGATCGCGAGCGGAAGCGTTCAAGAGAACGGGGATGATGGAGTCGTACTCGTCGTGATCCAAATCACTGATGACCAAGTGCCGAACGGACGACACCTCCGCGTTCAACACATGTACGGAGCGGATGACGTCTCCTCCTTCTTGATCCAGCAAGGGGGAAGGAGAGGTTGATGAAGATCCAGCAGCACGACCGCGTGGTGGTGGATGCAGCAATGATCACAGCAGGGCTTCGCCGAGCTTCTACGAGAGGGAGAGGTGTAGCAGGGAAGAGGGAGGCGCCAAGACTTGAGGTGTTGCTGCCCTCCCTCCCCCCCCCTTTATATAGGCCCCCTAGGGGGGTGCGCCGGCCCTAGGATATGGGATCTTCTAGGGGGGGCGGCGGCCAAGGGGGTGGAGTACCCCCCAAGGCAAGTGGAGGCGCCCCCTCCCCTAGGGTTCCCAACCCTAGGCGCATGGGAGGCCCAAGGGGGGGCGCACCAGCCCACCAGGGGCTGGTTCCCCTCCCCACTTCAGCCCATGGGGCCCTCCGGGATGGGTGGCCCCACCCGGTGAACCCCCGGGACCCTTTCGGTGGTCCCGGTACAATACCGGTGACCCCCGAAACTCTCCCGATGGCCGAAACTGCACTTCCTATATATAATTCTTCACCTCCGGACCATTCCGGAACTCCTCATGACGTCCGGGATCTCATCCGGGACTCCGAACAACTTTCGGGTTACTGCATACTCATATCTCTACAACCCTAGCATCACCGAACCTTAAGTGTGTAGACCCTACGGGTTCGGGAGACACGTAGACATGACCGAGACGGCTCTCCGGTCAATAACCAACAGCGGGATCTGGATACCCATGTTGGCTCCCACATGCTCCACGATGATCTCATCGGATGAACCACGATGTCGAGGATTCAATCAATCCGTATACAATTCCCTTTGTCAATCGGTACGTTACTTGCCCGAGACTCGATCATCGGTATCCCAATACCTCGTTCAGTCTCGTTACCGGCAAGTCACTTTACTCGTACCGTAATGCATGATCTCGTGATCAACCAATTGATCACTTTGAGCTCATTGTGATGATGCATTACCGAGTGGGCCCAGAGATACCTCTCCGTCATACGGAGTGACAAATCCCAGTCTCGATTCGTGCCAACCCAACAGACACTTTCGGAGATACCTGTAATGTACCTTTATAGTCACCCAGTTACGTTGTGACGTTTGGCACACCCAAGGCACTCCTACGGTATCCGGGAGTTGCACAATCTCATGGTCTAAGGAAATGATACTTGACACTCAGAAAAGCTACAGCAAACGAACTACACGATCTTTGAGCTAAGCTTAGGATTGGGTCTTGTCCATCACATCATTCTCCTAATGATGTGATCCCATTATCAATGATATCCAATGTCCATAGTCAGGAAACCATGACTATCTTTTGATCAACGAGCTAGTCAACTAGTGGCTCACTAGGGATGTGTTGTGGTCTATGTATTCACACATGTATTACGATTTCCGGATAACATAATTATAGCATGAACAATAAACAATTATCATGAACAAAGAAATATAATAATAACCATTTTATTATTGCCTCTAGGGCATATTTCCAACAGTCTCCCACTTGCACTAGAGTCAATCATCTAGTTACATTGTGATGAATCGAATACCCATGGAATTCTGGTGTTGATCATGTTTTGCTCTAGGGAGAGGTTTAGTCAACGGATCTGCTACATTCAGGTCCGTATGTACTTTACAAATCTCTATGTCTCCATTTTGAACACTTTCACGAATGGAGTTGAAGCAACGCTTGATATGCCTGGTCTTCCTGTGAAACCTGAGCTCCTTGGCAAGGGAAATAGCTCCAGTGTTGTCACAGAAGAGAGTCATCGGGCCCGACGCATTGGGTATGACTCCTAGGTCGGTAATGAACTCCTTCACCCAGACTGCTTCGTGTGCTGCCTCCGAGGCTGCCATGTACTCTGCTTCACATGTAGATCCCGCCACAACGCTTTGCTTGCAACTGCACCAGCTTACTGCCCCACCATTCAAAATATACACGTATCCGGTTTGTGACTTAGAGTCATCCAGATCTGTGTCGAAGCTAGCATCGACGTAACCCTTTACGACGAGCTCTTCGTCACCTCCATAAACGAGAAACATGTCCTTAGTCCTTTTCAGGTACTTCAGGATATTCTTGACCGCTGTCCAGTGTTCCATGCCAGGATTACTTTGGTACCTTCCTACCAAACTTACGACAAGGTTTATATCAGGTCTGGTACACAGCATAGCATACATGATAGACCCTATGGCTGAGGCATAGGGGACGACACTCATCTTTTCTCTATCTTCTGCCGTGGTCGGGCTTTGAGCCGTGCTCAATCTCGTACCTTGCAATATAGGCAAGAACCCCTTCTTTGACTGATCCATTTTGAACTTCTTCAATATCTTGTCAAGGTACGTGCTCTGTGAAATACCAATGAGGCGTCTTGATCTATCTCTATAGATCTTGATGCCTAATATATAAGCAGCTTCACCAAGGTCCTTCATTGAAAAACACTTGTTCAAGTAGGCCTTTATGCTTTCCAAGAATTCTATATCATTTCCCATCAACAGTATGTCATCTACATATAATATGAGAAATGCTACAGAGCTCCCACTCACTTTCTTGTAAACACAGGCTTCTCCATAAGTCTGCATAAACCCAAACGCTTTGATCATCTCATCAAAACGAATGTTCCAACTCCGAGATGCTTGCACCAGCCCATAAATCGAGCGTTGGAGCTTGCACACCTTGTCAGCATTCTTAGGATCGACAAAACCTTCCGGCTGCATCATATACAATTCTTCCTTAAGGAAACCATTAAGGAATGCCGTTTTGACGTCCATTTGCCATATCTCATAATCATGGAATGCGGCAATTGCTAACATGATTCGGACGGACTTCAGCTTCGCTACGGGTGAGAAAGGCTCATCGTAGTCAACCCCTTGAACTTGTCAATAACCCTTAGCGACAAGCCGAGCTTTATAGATGGTCACATTACCATCCGCGTCTGTCTTCTTCTTAAAGATCCATTTATTTTCTATGGCTCGCCGATCAACGGGCAAGTCAGTCAAAGTCCATACTTCGTTTTCATACATGGATCCTATCTCGGATTTCATGGCTTCCAACCATTTGTCAGAATCCGGGCCCGCCATCGCTTCTTCATAGTTCGAAGGTTCACCGTTGTCTAACAACATGATTTCCAAGACAGGGTTGCCGTACCACTCTGGTGCGGAACGTGTCCTTGTGGACCTACGAAGTTCAGTAGCAACTTGATCTGAAGTTTCATGATCATCATCATTAACTTCCTCTCTAGTCGGTGCAGGCACCTCAGGAACATTTTCCTGTGTTGCGCCACTTTCCGGTTCAAGAGGTAATACTTCATCGAGTTCTACTTTCCTCCCACTTACTTCCTTCGGGAGAAACTCTTTCTCTAGAAAGGATCCATTCTTGGCAACAAAGATCTTGCCTTCGGATCTGACGTAGAAGGTATACCCAATAGTTTCTTTAGGGTATCATATGAAGACGCATTTTTCCGGCTTGGGTTCGAGCTTTTCAGGTTGAAGTGTCTTGACATAAGCATCGCATCCCCAAACTTTTAGAAACGACAGCTTAGGTTTCTTCCCAAACCATAATTACGGTGTCGTCTCAACGGATTTTGACGGAGCCCTATTTAAAATGAATGCGGCAGTCTCTAAAGCATAGCCCCAAAATGATAGCGGTAAATCGATAAGAGACATCATAGATCGCACCATATCTAATAGAGTGCGATTACAACGTTCGGACACACCATTACGCTGAGGTGTTCCAGGCGGCGTGAGTTGTGAAACTATTTCACATTTTCTGAAGTGTGTGCCAAATTCATGACTCAAGTATTCTCCCCCACGATCTGATCGCAAGAACTAGATTTTCCTGTCACGTTGATTCTCAACCTCACTCTGAAATTCCTTGAACTTTTCAAAGGTCTCAGACTTGTGTTTCATTAAGTAGACATACCCATATCTACTCAAGTCATCAGTGAGGGTGAGAACATAACGATAGCCACCGCGAGCCTCAACACTCATTGGACCGCACACATCAGTATGTATGATTTCCAATAAGTTGGTTGCTCGCTCCATTGTTCCTGAGAACGGAGTCTTGGTCATTTTACCCATGAGGCATGGTTCGCACGTGTCAAATGATTCGTAATCAAGAGACTCCAAAAGTCCATCTGCATGGAGCTTCTTCATGCGTTTGACACCCATGTGACCAAGGCGGTAGTGCCACAAGTATGTGGGACTATCATTATCAACTTTACATCTTTTGGTATTCACACTATGAATATGTGTAACATTACGCTCGAGATTCATTAAGAATAAACCATTCACCATTGGAGCATGACCATAAAACGTATCTCTCATATAAATAGAACAACCATTATTCTCGGATTTAAATGAGTAGCCATCTCGAATTAAACGAGATCCTGATACAATGTTCATGCTGAAAGCTGGCACTAAATAACAATTATTGAGGTTTAAATAACAATTACAGCTGAAGAACTTGTCGGTGACTTCATATTTCTCGACCCGGGCATGAGTTTGGAAAATCATTTTCAGCTCTTCGAACATCTCATATGCTCCATGTCGCTCAAAACGCTTTTGGAGCCCCGGTTCTAAGCTGTAAAGCATGCCGCACTGAACGAGGGAGTAATCATCAGCACGTGTTTGCCAAGCATTCATAACGTGTTGTTCTGCAGGGAAAGCAGGTGCTTCACCTAGCGGTGCTCGTAGGACATAATCTTTCTTGGCAGCTATGAGGATGATCCTTAGGTTCCGGACCCAGTCCGTATAGTTGCCGCCATCGTCTTTCAGCTTGGTTTTCTCTAGGAACGCGTTGAAGTTGAGGACAACGTTGGCCATTTGATATACAAGACATATTGTAAAGATTTTAGACTAAGTTCATGATAATTAAGTTCATCTAATCACATTATTCAATGAACTCCCACTCAAATAGACATCCCTCCAGTCATCTAAGTATAACATGATCTAGGTCAACTAGGTCGTGTCCGATCATCACGTGAGACGGACTAGTCAACATCGGTGAACATCTTCATGTTGATCGTATCTTCTATACAACTCATGCTCGACCTTTCGGTCTACTGTGTTCCGAGGCCATGTCTGTACATGCTAGGCTCGTCAAGTCAACCTAAGTGTTTGCATGTGTAAATCTGTCTTACACCCGTTGTATGTGAACGTTGGAATCTATCACACCCGATTATCACGTGGTGCTTCGAAACAACAAACTGTCGCAACGGCGCACAGTTAGGGGGAACACTTTCTTGAAATTATTATGAGGGATCATGTTCTTTACTACCGTCGTTCTATGTAAACAAGATGCAAAAACATGATAAACATCACATGCAATCAAATAATAGTGACATGATATGGCCAATATTATATAGCTCCTTTGATCTCCATCTTGGGGCTCCATGATCATCTTGTCACCGGCATGACACCATGATCTCCATCATCATGATCTCCATCATCGTGTCTCCATGAAGTTGCTCGCCAACTATTACTTCTACTACTAAGGCTAACACGTTTAGCAATAAAGTAAAGTAATTTACATGGCGTTTCTCAATGGCACGCAGGTCATACAAAAATAAAGACAACTCCTATGGCTCCTGCCAGTTGTCATACTCATCGACATGCAAGTCGTGATTCCTATTACAAGAACATGATGTCATACATCACATATATATCATTCATCATTCATCACAACTTTGGCCATATCACATCACATGACACTTGCTGCAAAAACAAGTTAGACGTCCTCTAATTGTTGTTGCAAGCTAGTTTTACGTGGCTGCAATAGGGTTCTAGCAAGAACATTTTCTTACCTATGCCAAAACCACAACGTGAATTGCCAATTTCTATTTACCCTTCATAAGGACCCTGTTCATCCAATCCGATCCGACTAAAGTGGGAGAGACAGACACCCGCCAGCCACCTTATGCAACTAGTGCATGTCAGTCGGTGGAACCGGTCTCACGTAAGCGTATGTGTAAGGTTGGTACGGGACGCTTCATCCCACGATGCCGCCGAATCAAGATAAGACTAGTAACGGCAAGAAATTGACAATATCGACGCCCACAACTACTTTGTGTTCTACTCGTGCATAGTAACTACGCATAGACCTAGCTCATGATGCCACTGTTGGGGAACGTTGCAGAAAACAAAAAAAAATTCCTACGTTTCACCAAGATCAATCTATGGAGTCAACTAGCAACGAGAGGAGAGAGCATCTACATACCCTTGTAGATCGCGAGCGGAAGTGTTCAAGAGAACGGGGATGATGGAGTCGTACTCGTCGTGATCCAAATCACCGATGACCAAGTGCCGAACAGACGGCACCTCCGCGTTCAACACACGTACGGAGCGGATGACGTCTCCTACTTCTTGATCCAGCAAGGGGGAAGGAGAGGTTGATGAAGATCCAGCAGCACGACGGCGTGGTGGTGGATGCAGCAATGATCGCAGTAGGGCTTCGCCGAGCTTCTACGAGAGGGAGAGGTGTAGCAGGGGAGAGGGAGGCGCCAAGACTTGAGGTGTTGCTGCCCTCCCTCCCCTCCCCCCCTTTATATAGGCCCCCTAGGGGGGTGCACCGGCCCTAGGAGATGGGATCTCCTAGGGGGTGGCGGCCAAGGGGGTGGAGTACCCCCCAAGGCAAGTGGAGGCGCCCCCTCCCCTAGGGTTCCCAACCCTAGGCGCATGGGGGACCCAAGGGGGGGCGCACCAGCCCACCAGGGGCTGGTTCCCCTCCCCACTTCAGCCCATGGGGCCCTCCGGGATGGGTGGCCCCACCCGGTGGACCCCCGGGACCCTTCCGGTGGTCCGGTACAATACCGGTGACCCCCGAAACTCTCTCGATGGCCGAAACTGCACTTCCTATATATAATTATTCACCTTCGGACCATTCCGGAACTCCTCGTGACGTCCGGGATCTCATCCGGGACTCCGAACAACTTTCGGGTTACTGCATACTCATATCTCTACAACCCTAGCGTCACCGAACCTTAAGTGTGTAGACCCTACGGGTTCGGGAGACACGTAGACATGACCGAGACGGCTCTCCGGTCAATAACCAACAACGGGATCTGGATACCCATGTTGGCTCCCACATGCTCCACGATGATCTCATCGAATGAACCACGATGTCGAGGATTCAATCAATCCGTATACAATTCCCTTTGTCAATCGGTACGTTACTTGCCCGAGACTCGATCGTCGGTATCCCAATACCTCGTTCAGTCTCGTTACCGGCAAGTTACTTTACTCATACCGTAATGCATGATCCCGTGATCAACCACTTGATCACTTTGAGCTCATTGTGATGATGCATTAGCGAGTGGGCCCAGAGATACCTCTCCGTCATACGGAGTGACAAATCCCAGTCTCGATTCGTGCCAACCCAACAGACACTTTCGGAGATACCTGTAATGTACCTTTATAGTCACCCAGTTACGTTGTGACGTTTGGCACACCCAAGGCACTCCTACGGTATCCAGGAGTTGCACAATCTCATGGTCTAAGGAAATGATACTTGACACTCAGAAAAAGCTACAGCAAACGAACTACACGATCTTTGAGCTAAGCTTAGGATTGGGTCTTGTCCATCACATCATTCTCCTAATGATGTGATCCCGTTATCAATGATATCCAATGTGCATAGTTAGGAAACCATGACTATCTTTTGATCAACGAGCTAGTCAACTAGTGGCTCACTAGGGACGTGTTTTGGTCTATGTGTTCACACATGTATTACGATTTCCGGATAACACAATTATAGCATGAACAATAGACAATTATCATGAACAAAGAAATATAATAATAACCATTTTATTATTGCCTCTAGGGCATATTTCCAACAGATGGTAGTTGGGAGACCGGGTTATAGGATCGATTGTCGTACTATCAAGGGGGGCTCTCGATGAGTAGCTTGATCGTATCGTTCGCTGAGAGCTCAAACCATTGCATCCTTGCATCATCTTTCTTGGTTCTTGTTTGGTTATCTTTGAGAGTCTTAGAGCTTATGGTCATCTTGATGACAAGCTCGAGTTCATCGAAAACGGAGTTCACTCGCATCTTCTATGATGTTTTCGATGTTGGAGGTTTTTGCCGGTTCTTCTCGGTAGGAGGTTTCTCTCCTCTATTTGTTGGCATACCTCCCCTGTCTCTTCTTACTATAACCTCCCCTGTTTTGATGCTACTCGTTGTCTTGTTTCAACAAGCTTGAGTTTTCTCAATTCGGAGCTCATATGCAGAAGTTATGGCAGTTCTGGTTTTCTTGAGTGTGGTTTTTGTCAGGGTCCCAGCGGTAGTACCATGGTACCCAGCGGTAGTACCGCTGAGGAGTCACAAGCGGCAGTACCGCTCCGCAGCGGTAGTACCGGCGGTGACTCCGCAGCAGTACTACTGTTGGCTTACCAGGTCCCTACCGCGTTGATTCGAGGGGTCTTTTCTGTGCCGGATTGTGCGGTACCTCGCCGCGGCAGTAGTGCGGCAGTACCGCTCCTTAGCGGCAGTACCGCCCTTCCTCCGCGGTAGTACCGCCTGGTTCCCTCTTTCCCTTTACCCTTCGTTCTGTGCGGCAGTACCGCCGAAGGGTGCGGTAGTACCGCTTAACCCAGCGGTAGTACCGCTGTCTCCTGCGGTTCTACCGCCCCAAGGTTCATGTTTTGTTGCTCCTTTTCCCTGTTTCTTCCACCTGAGCGGTATTACCGCTCGTGTGCGGGCTGAGCACATAACGGTTGGATTTTCCCCCTCCTATAAAAGGGGGTCTTCTTCCCAATGAACCTTATCCTTTGAGCTCGTGTTCTTCCCCCATTGTTGACCTTCTTCGAGCTTGCTAACTCTCAATCCCTCCATGGATTCTTTCTAGTTTTTGAGGGAAAAGAGAGAGGAGATCTAGATCCACATTTCCACCAATCACTTTCTCCTCTATGTGAGGGGAACCCCTTGGATCTAGATCTTGGAGTTCTTGGTGTTCTCTTTCTTGTTCTTCCTCTCATTTTCCTCCCTAGCATTAGTTGCTTCGGTGGGATTTGAGAGAGAAGGACTTGGGCACTACGTGTGCCCTTGCCATTGCATTTGGTGCATCGGTTTGAGTTCTCCACGTGATACGTGGAAGTTACAAGTTGAGAAGCTTATTACTCTTGGGTGCTTGGTACCCTTGAGCTTGTTCCTCTTGGGTGCTTGGGCGCCCTAGACGGTTGTTGGTGTTCGGAGCTCAATCATTGTGGTGCAAAGCTCCGGGCAAGCGTCGGGGTCTCCAATTAGGTTGTGGAGATCGCCCCGAGCGATTTGACGGGTACCGGTGACCGCCCCCAAGGGTTGCCAAAGTGTACGGGTTCGGTGACCGCCCCCAAGGGTTGCCATTTGTACGGGTTTGGTGACCGCCCTCAAGGGTCCCTTAGTGGAATCACGGCATCTTGCATTGTGCGAGAGCGTGAGGAGATTACGGTGGCCCTAGTGGCTTCTTGGGGAGCATTGTGCCTCCACACCGCTCCAAACACAGATTAGCATCCGCAAGGGTGTGAACTTCGGGATACATCGTCGTCTCCTCGTGCCTCGGTTATCTCTTACCCGAGCCCTTTACTTATGCACTTTACTTTGTGATAGCCATATTGTTTCTTGTCATATATCTTGCTATCACATAGTTGCTTATCTTTCTTAGCATAAGTTGTTGGTGCACATGGGTGAGCCTAGTTGTTTTAGGTTTTGTGCTTGGCAAATTAACCGCTAGGTTTATTCCGCATTTCTTCAAGCCTAAACCGTAATTATTTTAAAACGCCTATTCACCCCCCCCCCCTCTAGTCGACATCCATGATCTTTCACCGGTACATAATACATAATATACTCCCTCCGTTCCATAATATAAAATTGCTTTTTAAGCTAACATACTTGGAAAACGATGTTATATTGTGGGACGAAGGGAGTAGTTTATTAGGAGAAGGAAGTTGATGGCCCACATTTTAGATCATAATATAATTTTATGTTGCATTAAAATAAAAATCTTCAAGAAAAATCTCAAAAAAAACTTCAAAAAGAATTCAAATAGCATGCACATTTCAAGAGCAAAAATACATGTTATTTATTACTACTATGCTCAATATATGTGAAGTTTCAAAAACTTTTGACAATATTTTTTGGTTTCAACAGCGGTATATAATATCTATTGTATGAATTCTATAATCCATATTTACAACTTTTTCTCAATATATAATTGTCATTTTGAAATAACATAGATGATGGTTCAAAAAAATTTAGAGGAGTTTAGAAATCTATAGAGAACTTCTTTAAGACTAGGGTGTGGTAAACTCGGCTCGCAGTAGTTGATGATGTGGACATGCTTATTTCATTTCAAAACAAGACATGTAATTCATGCATCATCTTTTTCCTTTAATCCAAAGCATGAAGCTTCACCTTAGCTGTTAGTTCTTTGTCTTATTCTTTTTTTTTTCATATTTTTATGGGTATTTTGTTTTATTATCATGTTGAAAAACAGGGCCTATTGGCAAACACATCGTTATGTGCAGCGGAAATGTGGTGTGAATGAAATAAGATACAAATAACAAGAGAACATATGCACTTGGTACGCAAGTAGTGTAAAGCAAGAAAGAAAATAGTATACATGCTTGTAGTGTAAAGCAACATGAAAATAACAATTATTTTATCCATGTAAAGCCAAATGAGGATTAATTATTGTTGATGGATGTTCCTTTATAATTAACCTATTCATCACAAGTTTTATATTGGACGTTAGATGTACTTTATAGAAAATCTTTATTAATAAGATATACCTATAAGGAACCATGGCCTATGCTTTCGATTATTGTAGACCATGTGTACTAGATCTTCCATGGACATTCTTGTGACCAAACTGACAACAACGAGAGTACGATCGATCATGATGTGGGCTTTTAGATTGACTAATGCCAAGTAATGAATTAGACCAGGTGTGTACCACTCTAGTTGAGCTACAAAAACTAGTAGTTTTCGCATAAATATTATTGTGTACTTAACTAGAGACATATCAACTGCTATCCGCAAGAGATATAAATGCATCACTTGTGTGTCAATATGTTCTTTAGAACTCTAGAGGTGATTTGGAGCAGCCAGCGGCATGCACACACTTTGTGGATGATGTCCTACAACTGATGATCTCTGTGTGTCTCCTCTCAATGATATGAAGGGATGGGGGTGAAGTACTCAATCCAGGGGAGGTGGGACCACTTGGTAAGAGTGATGGCATGAGCGCCCCCTTACCAAGTGTCTTCTTATCCTCTAGAAGCCTCTGCGCGACTGCTCTTTCTCCCAGCTAATCGTTGCTTTCTATGTTAGGTACTTGGGGTTATTATCATGCCAAATAGCTTGATTCACCTGTATATTAAAATTCACATCTTTAATACTTTGATTCTTTCCTTCATTAAGATCTTGGGTGAATCACACAAAGAAAGGTGCGCACACGCAATAAAAATCTGAAAACTCTACAATTATTATGCAAAATAAAAAGTAAAATGTGATGCAAAATTGGACTCAGCAGTGGACCACACATCTGCGCCGTGACCCAAAAACTTGGTTTTGCATAGCCCACACATCTTCGTGTTTGCTTTAAGTTTTGTATAGTGGAACTTACTACGGTAGGCGATTATAGTTTATTTATTCATAAGTTGTTAAGCTCTATTGTACAAAACTTAAGGTGGACAAGAAGTTAGTGTGGGATGTGCAAAATCAAATTTTCGAATCGCGCAACAGATGTGCAGTTCATAGTGTGTGCGCCCTCCCTTGTGTGCCCCTGCGAAGTTCTCCTGGAAGTCTCGGAGGATACTAAAACTGTCAAATCTTATTTATTTTCTAGATCACTACTTTAGTGATCTTAACACTCTTATATTTCTTTACAGAGGGTGTACTTGTTTACATGGCGTATAAGCCTGCAAATTATGGACCAGCTACTAACCAAGCACATAGATTGACATAAATGAAACATAAAAAATGTCCTTTCCTTGTTTATAAGTATACTTTCTTATTAATGTTGCAATGTTTTCTTACCTATATATTATCAATTTGGAGGAAATGGAGGAAAGTATCGAAAACATATAAATAAACATAGTTTTTTGGTACTCCCTCCGGTCTTTTTTAGTCTGCATATAAGTTTCGTCCGAAAGTCAAATTATCTCTATTTTGACCAAACTTGCAGAAAAAATATCAACATTCACAATGCCAAATCTATATTGTTAGATTCATTGTGATATATAGTTTCATAATATATAATTTTTGTATTGTAGATGTTGATGTTTCTTAATATAAATTTGGTCAAACTTTGTAAAGTTTGACTTGACAAAAATCTAATACACATAGAAAATTGACCAGAGGGAGTACATAATACATAAATCATTTTATTAGGAAAAGGAAAGGTGCAAACACACATTTTAGATCATAATATGATTTGATCTTGCCTTAAAATAAAAATCTTCAAACAAATTCTAAGAAAAATCTCTAAAAGGAATTCAAATAGCATGTGCGTGTCTAGAGAAAAAATAAAAAAATATTTATTACTCCTATGTTCAAAGTATAAGATGTTTTAGAGTTTTTGACAATCAGAGATTTTTTTTGGTTCACCATTGGTATAGAAATAATATATATTGTATAAACTCTATAATTGTTATTTACAATTTTTTCATAATACATAATTATCATTTTTCAATAACACAGATAGTGGTTTACAAAACAAATTGAGAGGAGTTAACAAATTTATTGGGAACTTCTTTAAGAGTAGGGTGTGGTAAACTCAGGTGGCATTAGCCGGCGATTTGGACATGCTTCTTCTTTCCTGAACAAGGCACGTAATGCATGCATCGTCTTTTTCTTTCAATGCAAGACATGTAGCTTCACCTTAGTTGTTAATTCATTTTTCTTCTTTTTTGTTATCGTCTCTGTTTGCAGGTATTTGTTTTGTTATCTTCTTGAGAAATAGGGCCTGCTGAAAAACACGTCGTTATGTGCAAAGGAAAATTTGCAGTGAATGAAAGAAGACTATAAATAACACGAGCACAAATACACTTGGTACACATGCAGTGTAAAGCAAGAAAAAAAATAGCATTGATGCATCTAGTGTAAAGAAAAAAGGAGATAATAATGAATATATCAATGTAAAGCAAAATGAGGCTTAATTATTGATGGATGGTCCTTTCTAATTAACTCATTCATCATGAGTTTTATTTTCATGTATAGGAAATCGTTATTTGTAAGATATACCTATAAGCAGGGACATTCTAGTGAGTAGTGACCACAGTGCACAGTAATGATTGTACGATCGATCATGATGTGCGCTTGTACATTGACCAATGCCACTAGGTGTGCAGCACTCTAGTTGAGCTACAGTAGCTAGTAGTTTTCGCGCAACCAATATTGTGTACTTAACTAGAGACATACCAGCTGTTACATACAAGAGACAGAAACGCATGACTTATGTGTCGAGACATTCTCCAGAAGTCTAGAGGA